>NC_135340.1:95039925-95203211 GCF_023851605.1 Tamandua tetradactyla
AGGACACTGCCCACTGGCCAGCTGCAGCCCCATAATGAAGACAACCTTCCCAGCTCGGCTCTATGTTTCAGACCTTTTTCTTCTTTTGCTCTCATCAAAACCAACCTGTTCTATTTTCATCAGCTACTGAGTGTTAATGAGGAATCATGCTTTTCTGCATCTATGAACATCAGTTTTCTAATTAAAGCAAGGTTAATAATAATATTCATCTTCATGGTTATTACAAGGATTAGGAATTGCTTATGCAAAGTGTCTGGCAGTTCTGAGGTGTTCTATAAATGGAAACCCTTATTTACAAATGGACTCGCTCTGTAACCATCTGCACAGAGAATCTGCACCAACATGGAGGAAATAAAACTACAGCCCCTTTGTCTGGGCTCCTTCCCTGCTCTGTTGAAGAAAGAACCAGGCCACACTTTTAGCTCGATCCACATGGATGTGCATTTGACCAATGATGTCATTTCAGCTGAACCTGTGTCACCCTTTGCGACAAACTTCCACAGGAAAAGAAGCGAATAATACACCTTTTAGTATCTGATGTTCCTTCCTTATGAAACGTGATCAGCCCAGAAGCATTAGTTATATTTTTCCCATGTTTTGAATTTTGCCGTTAGGACTGCTAGTTTGATTTACTTTCTGACATCATTCTTCTAATTATTTATAATATTTAATAATATTCTATAAATATTTAATATCTAATTATTTTAAATAATAATATTTTTAATAATACCACATGTAATATACTAATGCAATTGCAAAATAAAAGACATGCCCCACATCAAAAAAATAAAGCAATAAAAATGGACTTGGCTTAGATGTCATTTTCTTTAAGAAGCCCTCTTTGATTCCCACCAACGTGGGGTATTTGTCATCTGTGCTGTCCAAATCTATGGCAATAATTCACTGAGTTCTTGATAAATATCCATGCTAGGATGGACCTCTGTCGTAGGCAGAATGATGGCTTCCCAAAGGCGCCCATATGAGAATCCACAGGGACTGTGAATGCTAGGTTACATGGCAAGGGGGAACTGAGGTTTAGGATGGGATTAAATTTGCTAGTTAAATGACCTTTAAAAGGGGAGACTATCCTGGATTATCCAGTTGGGCCCAATATAATCACATGGGTCCCTATAAATGAAAGAGGGAGGCAGTAGAGTGGTATGATGTGAGAAAGACTGGAACAGCTACTGCTGACTTTGAAGATGAAAGGGGCATGAGCCTTTAGAAGCTGGAAAAGGCAAGAAAATGGATTCTCCTCTAGAAACTCCAGAAAGGTGACCCATTTTGGACATCTGACCTCCAAACTGTAAGAGAATACATTTGTGTTGATTTAAGCCACCAAGTTTGTGGCAATTTGTTACACCAGTCACAGAAAACTAATACAGCTCTTCAAATGCACTTTATTGGCACAACAATCCAAAAAGTGTTATTTTTCTCACTTTACAATTGAGGAAACTGTGGCTCAAGAGGTTAAGTAACTTGTCCAAACTTGCACAGCTAGTATATTAGTTAGATTCTTCTGAGGCAAGTTACAAAAAACAAACAAACAAATATAAACTTAGAGAAAATATTTGAAAACCACATGGCAGATAAATGTTTAATATACAGAACATTAAAAGAAATACTACAACTCAACAACAACAAGAAAAGCAACCCAATTGTAAAAATGGGCAGAAGACTTGAACAGACATTTCTCTAAGGATGATACACAAATGGCCAAAAAGCACATGAAAAGATGCTCAATATCATTCACCATTAAGGAAATGCAAATCAAAACCATAATGAGATACTATTTCACAGCATTAGAATGGCTACTGTTTAAAAAATGGAAAATAAATTTTGGAGAGCATTGGAGAAATAGGAAGACTCATTCATGGTTGGTGGGAATGTAAAGTAGTATACCCACTCTGGAAGACAGTTTGGCAATTCTTCAGAGAGTTCCCATATGACCCGGCAATCCCACTTCTGTACCCAAAATAACTGAAAGCAGGAATTCAAACAGATATTTGCAAACCAATGCTCACAGCGGCATTATTGACAATTGCCAAAAGTTCTAAGCAACTGTGAGTTGATCATCCGATAAATATGATGTGGTATAATCATACAATGGAATATTATTCAGTCATAAAAAGGAATGAAGTCCAGCGTGAGCCACAGTGGCTCAGGAGGCAAGTTCTCACCTGCCATGCCAGAGACCCAGGTTCAATTCCTGGTGCCTGCCCATGCAAAAAAAAAAAAGGAATGAAGTCCAGATACATGCAACCACAAGGATGAAACTTGAAGACATCATGTTGAGTGAAATAAGCCAGACAGAAAAGGATAAATATTGATCTCGCTTATTTGAAACAATTAGAATAAGCAAACTCATAGAGTGGGAATCTAGAATATATGTTACCAGGGGACAGGGTGAGGATAAGGAGTGGGAAGGTAAGTCTTCCAGTGTCCAGAGTTCCTATTTGGAATGATGGAAATGTTTTGGTAATGAATGTGGGTGCTGATAGCACAACACAGTGAATGCAACTAATAGCACTGAAATATATATCTGAATATGATTAAAAGCAGAAATGTTAGATTGTATATATAGTAACTGTATTAGTTAGGGTTCTCTAGAGAAACAGAATCAACAGGGAATACTCGCAAATATAAAATTTATAAAAGTGTCTCACGTGACCAGAATGCAGATCCAAAATCTGCAGGGCAGGCTGTGAAGCCGACGATTCCGATGGAGGGTCTGGATGAACTTCACAGGAGAGGCTCGCCAGCCGAAGCAGGAATAGAACCTGTCTCTTCTGAATCCTCCTTAAAAGGCTTCTAGTGATTAGATTAAGCATCACTCATTGCAGAAGACACTCCCCTTTGGCTGATTACAAATGGAATCAGCTGTAGATGCAGCTGACATGATCATGATCTAATTCTATGAAATGTCATCATTGCAACAGACAGGCCAGCACTTGCCCAACCAGACAAACCGGTACCACAACTTGGCCAAGTTGACACATGAACCTGACCATGACAGTAACAGAATAATTTTTTTGAAAAAACCCATGGAACTACACTGCAGAATGAACCTTAAGTTAAACCATGGACTCTAATTAATAGGGCAATTATTAAAAATATGCTACCATTAATTGTAACAAATGTTCCAAACAATTGCAACTTGTTGGTGATGGGATGGCATATGGGAATCCTGTATTTTATGCATGATTATTTTGTAAACCCACAATTTCTCTAATAAAGAAAAAATAATAGCTAAAAAATTAAAAATAGCCCCAAACCAAAAGCAAAAAAAAGAAGAAGAAACAATTTCCTGGTGGTATTTGTATCGGGTGATTGGAACAGTTGTGACAGGTTGGGGGAGGCAAGACTGAAGCAGAGTGACTAGTTAGTGAATGACTATTAGGTTGAACCATATACAATCACCCTTTTTTATATATATTTAAAAAATGGTCCGGGTACACAGGTGGTTCAGTGGCAGAATGCTTGCCTTCCATGTGGGAGACCCAGGTTTGATTCCAGGATCATGCACCCCAAAAATAAAAAAGGTCAAAGGTAATTGCAAAGTAAAACAAAAATGGCCAGATGTCATCAATCTCATATGGTTCAACCTAATACAGGTGAGAAGTGATCAGAGTTCAAACTAAGGCAGCAGTAGAGGAGATGAAACCAAGAGAATTTAGAATTCCAACTTGATAGGATATCATGGTTTCTTTAATGAGGAGGACAAAGGAAAAGACATATAACTAGCAGTGGTAATACACAATCATAGACTATACCAAATATTTCCTGAACCTAGAAGAAAACTGAGTTCCAGTATAAATTTTGAAGAGAGAGATCCATTGATTTGGCTATGACTACACAGCAAGTGTGCCCCTGAGCTGGGATTGAAAGCAGTAACTACTCTGACTGTATTCACTGTGCTTTTGAAATTTATGTAAACTAGTATCTAATTAAATTCCCCTTTTTAAAAGCCATTCTGTTTCTGGTATATTGCATTCTGGCAGCTAGCAAACTAGAACAAGATTTTTCACCAAAAAGGATATTAAATGACAAATAAGCACATGAAAAGTAGTTCGGCTTTATTAGCTATTAGAGAAATCCAAATTAAAGCTATAGTGAGATATCCCACACACCTAATCAGAAGGACTAGAATAAAAAATAATGATAGTACCTGATACTGATGAGGATGCAGAGGAACTTTCATACCTTGCTGGTGGGGAAGTAAAATGGGACAGTCGCTCTGGAAAACAGTCTGGCAGTTTCTTAAGAAACTAAATATGCAATTATGATATGACCCAGCAGTTGCATTACTGGGCATTTGTGCTGGTTTGAAAGGATTTATGTACTCTAGAAAAGCCATGTTTTAATTCTAATCAATCTTGTGGGAGCAGCTGCCTCTTTTAATCCCTATTCAATAATGTAGGTTGGAAACTTGATTAGGTTATCTCCATGGGGATGCGACTCACCCATTTGTGGGTATTAACCTTTCATTAGAGGGAGATGTGACTCCACCCACTCCAGGTAGGTCTTGATTTGTTTACTGGAATCCTTTTAAAGAGGAGGCATTTTGGAGAAAGCTTGAGAACAAAAAGAGAGTGACAGAGAAGAGTGACAAGAATGACAACAGAACCACAGAGTCCACCAAATTTGACTTTGTGCAAATCTTCATAGCTGCTTTAATTGTAAGAGCCTGAAACTGGAAACAACTAGATGTCCTTCAATGTGGAATGCTTAAATAAACTGTGATGCATCCTTATTCTAGAGTACTACTGTTCTAGTTTGCTAGCTGCCGGAATGCAATATACCAGAAACGGAATGGCTCTTTAAAAGGGGAATTTAATAAGTTGCTGATTTACAGTTCTAAGGCCAAGAAAATGTCCCACTTAAAACAAGCCCATAGAAATGTCCAATCAAAGGCATTCAGGGAAAAATACCTTGGTTCAAGAAGGCCGATGAGGTTCAGGGTTTCTCTTTCAAACGACAAAGCACATGGCAAACACAGTCAGGGTTTCTCTCTTGGCTGGAAGGGCACATGGCAAACACAGCATCATCTGCTAGCTTTCTCTCCTGGCTTTCTGTTTCATGAAGCTCCCCAGGAGGCATTTTCCTTCTTCATCTTCGAAGGTCACTGGCTAATAGACTCTCTGTTTTGTGGTGCTGCTGTGGCATTCTTTGCTCTCTCTGAATCTCTTACTTTCTCCAAAATGTTTCCTCTTTTTTAGGATTCCCATAAACTAATCAAGACCCACCCGAATGGGTGGAGACATGTCATCACCTAATCCAGTTTAACAACCACTCTTGATTGAGTCACATCTCCACGGAGGTGATCTAATTACAGTTTCAAACATAAAGTATTAAATAGGGATTAGAAGAAACGGCTGCCTTTACAAAATGGGATTAGGATTAAAACATGGCTTTTCTAGGGTACATACATCCTTTCAAACCAGCACAACTACTCAGCATTAAAAAGAAATGAACCCTCTGGCCTAATTAGGATGGTGGAGTGAGAAGCTTCAGGGCTCTGTCCCTCCCCCCCCACAGAAGCTTTGAACAACCAGCAAAAACCAGCAGAAACATTTCTCTTAAAGCTCCAGAAAACAGTTAAAAGACTGCAGTAACAGGCGAGCACCAGATCAAGAAAAAGTATGCTGCCCTGGCTGGCCCTTCCTTCTCTTCTCATCAGCTCAGTTAGGAGCTGGCCCATACGTTCACAGCTATCCCTGGTCCCAGTTCTGGAAGGAGCACAGTAACACTCGTGAACATGCTGGGGGCATGAATGTCTGGCCCCCTCTGTCTGGTGGTGGCCTAAGGGAATGAACCAGGCCACTTGACACTGGTTCAAGATGCCCTGTGTGTAGAAAGCAGCTCGCAGAGTTCTCCTACAGAAAGAACACTGTGGGAGAGCAGTCAAGTAGTGGCTACCAGGGGCAAGGGAGTGTTGGCTATAGGACGTATAATCAGGACCATGAGGAAATGTTTCCTAGGAAAGAGGGGATATTCAGAACCATGTGACTAGGGCCACTGGGGGCATATGCAGAAAGGACTAGGAAGGTCCCTATACTTCTGCATGGAACTATTCCCTAAATTGTATGGATAAGCCCTGAAGGACAGCACTTGCTCAAGTTTACCAGCTAAACATAGAAAAGGTATTTTCTTTTTTTCCCCCTCTTCTTCTCCTTTCTTTTCTTTTTATTTTCTCTTAGTGCTGGCAATCAAGGAAAGCTCTGTCATAACACTTGCTGGATACAAGTTTAAGGAACAGGGTCCCCTCAGTCTAAATTATGTGATAACACGCTAAAATATCAAAATGTCTAGGCTTTAACAAAAGATTATGAAACACACAAAGACACAGGAAGCAGTAGCCCAGGCAAAGGAGAAAAGGAAAGCATTAGAAACTGAAAATAAGGAGGAACAGAACCTGGGACATCCCAGAGAAAGACTTTTAAAAAATGGTCCTAAATATGCTCAAAGATTTAAAGGAAAACATGAACAAAGAATTAAAGGAAATCAGGGAAATAACAGACGAACGCGAAAAGAATATCAGTAAAGAGAAGGAAATCATAGAAAGATGATTTGATAACCAAACAGAGCTGGTGACTACAACAATAGAAATCTGAAATTCCCTAGAGTAGTTTTATAGCAGACTGGAGCTGGCAAGAGAAAGAATTAGAGAACTTGAACCTAAGGCAATTCAAACAATTCTGTCTGAGAAGCAGAACGAAGGAAAAATGAAGGAAGTGAACAGGGCCTGAGGAACAGGTGAGACACCATCAAGTATACCAATATATCCATTGTGGTGATCCCAGAAGGAGCAGAAAAACAGAAAGGGGCAGAGAGAATATTCAAAGACATAATGCTGCAAACTTCCCACATTTAACAAAAGATATAAATACACACATCTTAGATGCTCAACGACCTCCAAACAGGATAAACCCAAATAGTTCCACTCTGTGGCATACTGTAATCAAGCTGTCAAATGCCAGAGATAAAGAGAGAATTCTGAAAGCTGTAAGAGAGTAGCAGCTTGGCATGAACAAGGGAGCCTCAAAAGAATAAGGTCTGTTTCTCATCAGAAATCATGAAGGCAAGAAGGCTGCAGGAAGGCATATTTAAAGTGCTGAAAGAAAAAAAAAATGCCAACCAAGAATTATGCCTCTGGCATAGTTGTTTTTCAAAAATGAGGGAGAGATTAAAACATTCCCGATAAACAAAAGCTGAAGGAGTTTGTCACCACTGATCCAGCCTTACAAGAGAAGTTAAAGAGAGCCCTGAAGGCTGAAAGGAAAGGACAGTAGAGAATAGGTCACAGTCGTATGAAGAAATAAGGATCTCTAGAGAAGTAAGGACATGGGTAAATCTAAACACCAGTACAACTGTATATTTGGCTTGTAACTCCACTCTTCACTTCCTACAGGATCTAAAAGGTAAATGCATAAAATGCAATGATAAATAAGTGGTTTTAGATTCATAATGTACAAATATGCAATTTGTGACAAGAACATGGGGAGATGGAAGGGTATAGGTACATAATTTGTGTATATGATTGAAATTAAGTTGATATCAAATCAGACAAGGTTGTTATAGATTTAGAATGTTAAATGTAAGCCCCATGGTAACTACAAAGAAAATATTAGAGAACGTGCAAGCTCACAGAGTCAGAAATTAAGGTACAGGTTGCCAAGAGCGAAGGGCAGGGAGAATAGGGAGTTAATGCATAATGGGTATAGGGTTTCTGTTTGGGAAGATGGGAAAGTTTTAGTAATGGTAGGTGTTGAGGGTACCACAATATGTGAATGTGATTAATGCCATTGACGCGTATGTTTAGGAATGGTTGCGAAGGGAAAGTTTACATTGCATTGTATGTTCTCTTGATTAGAGCAACTAAAAGACAATGCAATTAAATGCAATACATGAGCCTGGGTGAGATTTAGCAAGGGAGGAGAAAAGGCTCAAAGACACATTATTGGGGCACATGAAACAATTGGAATATAGACAATAAGCTTTATATCAATGTTGGATTTCTTGAACTTGATAACTGTGTTTAAGGTAGTTACAAAAGTGAATATCTGTGTTCTCAGGAAATTTAAGTAGCAGTTTTAAGTGTTCAAAGAGCATGATGTATTCAACCTAGAATCAAATGTTCAGAAAATGGATTGAAAGATAGACGGAGAGATAGATAAAATGATATGGCAATTGTGGCAAAATGTTAAAATTGGTGGGTCTGGGTGTATAGGGGGATAGGAGTATAATGGAATTCTCTCTATGGCCTTTGTATTATTTTTGTAGCCCTGTAAAAATTGAAGAATTTCAAAATAATAAGTTAAAAAAATTAAAAAGGAATGAACATAACAACTTAAAAAGATCTCGAGGGAATTTGCTGAGTTAAAAAAGCCAATCCCAAAAGGCTACATGTCATATGATTCCATTTGTATAACCTTCTTGAAATCACAAAATTATAAAAATGATCAGATTAGTAGTTCCCAGTGATTCTGGCTGTATGGTAGGGAAGTGGGCATGGTGACAAAAGGGATCCTCTCAGTGATGGAAATGTTCCGTGTCCTGGCTTTTGTGGTGGATACACAAACCTACGCATGGGCTAAAATTACAAAATAGAACTAAATACACACATGCACACGTGGACTGCACATATAAAACCGGTGACATCTGAATAAAGTCGACATCCTGGTTGTGATATTGTACTGTTATGTGGCTATTACTGGAGGAAGGGCATATGGGAATCCTGTCCTCTGCATTATTTCTTACAATGATCTCAAAATAGAAAGTTTTTAAAAACCAGAGAATTTTCATGGTATGTGGATTATGCCTTTAAAAACTGTTATAAAAAGACGGAATGTTTATAGCGGACAAATCATGAGAGATCTTAAGTTAGTGCTACTCAATGGAGATAGGACTGTCCCCTAAATGATGTTCGGGAAATTGGAGGGTATTTATTTTTGGTTGTCACCATTGAGGGGGGAAGTGAGAGAACTCTGGCATTTAATGAATGGAGGCCAGGATGTTAAAGGATCTGCATTTCACAGAACAGAAATGCATAGCAAAGAATCATCCAATCTGCCTCACTAAATGTGCCACCTGATATTCAGGTAGGTAAACACACTGGAGCATAGTGACAACAATAACAACCACAAATTTGCTTATAATTATATGGGCCTAGAATTTAACCCCATTTATTGGTATTTTGTGTATGGTTTTTAATATACACTGGATTTTCAAGGCATATAACTACCATCTAAAAACAGGGAAGGTTGCATTTTCTTTTGTTTGTAACCAAACCAAGAGTTTTTCACCATCTCAGAAAATCATGTCAAAGGTGACAATACTTCCAATGATATTTGAGCCACCAAATATGTTTTTATGGTCTCCATTTGAACTGGCCATTCATTACCTACAGCGTAATGAAGTTTGAGAGTCACACAGCTAGGGGACCCTGATCAACCTCTTTCGTATTATGTTTCCCTTCCTCCAGTCAGCTAACAGATACCTCAAGATAATTTTTCTTACTAGCCCCCTGACTTCTAAAACCAATGCCTTTCAGACTCATCTTTTCTCGGAGAGTTTAGTTCTAAGTGTTACAAACATCCTATGTATATATATATATATATACACATATATATATATATGTCTACATAGACATATATGTCTATATAGACATATATATATACATAGTTTGTATGCTGTATGGTGGGGTCACATTTCATTATTTTTCCATGTGATTATCCCATTATTGCAGCACCATTTGTTGAATTTTTGTTTGTTTTGCTTGCTTCTTCGTTTTTTGGAAAGCGCATGGACTGGGAATCGAACCTGGGTCTCCTGCATGGCAAGTGAGAATTCTGACACTGAACTGCCCTTGCACCCCTCCCCCATACATATATATTTATACATGCCTTTGTGACATATATATATATTTATGCATAATAATATATGCATTTAGTCCTTATTCTGAAATGTCAAAAATAATTGAAGAGTGTTATATACATTCTGTTGAATATTATTTTAGGTCCCGTAAAACCAAACTTATTCATTAGAAATAGATGCAAACATCTGACTACATCATTATATCACTAATTTAGACATGCCTGTGCACCTATATATTGGAATATATATTAGTATCTAATACTTTATATTACAATTGGGGCATCATGTGGATTTTTATTGTTGTGTATAGGTGTTACTATCTATGAATTTTATGTCAGGATAGTAAAGAAGATGTTATAAAATATTTGTTTTTAAAAGTGGATGTTGGGTTTAAATGGGTTAAGAACTACTGGTCTAATTTCTGACCAATGAGCGGTCTGCTGTGGACCCTTAGGGGAATATTTTCTTCTCTAATAAAAGAGGGAGGTGCTCTGCACCACCTTCCCTCGTGTTTGTGGAAGTTGTAGGACAGCATAAACCTGTATGTTGCAATCATCTTAGACTATGAGGTAACAAATCTAAGTAGCGAAAACCAAAATGCCGAGAAATATAGGACTAAAACACTGAATCAACTGGGTCTTTGATTACATGGCTCATCTGATGCAACAATATTGGACTTCCTACTGCAGACTTGGTTATGTGAGACAATTGCAGGTCTGTGCTGTTTAAGCCAGTGTGAGTTCAATAGTCTGTTGGTAATTCTGCATGCAATTAATTAAAAAATTTAACTGAAAGGTGGGTAATATATTAAATACGTAATTACTAGCAAGTGTAATAAAGAGCTTTAATAGAAAATAAGGTGCTAGGGAAGCATTCCAGCACCTTCCCAACCCAGCCTCAGGATGAGGAGGCAGTCAGGGAAGACTTCCTGTGGGAAGTAACATATGAGCAGAAGCCTGAAGAATCAGTAAGGGTTGGCTTGACAGGGCACAGCAAGTGTTCCAAGAGGGAAGAGCAAGTAGGATACTCCAGAGGTCATAGGGCAGCGATTCTGTCTAAAAGAAGTTAAGTGTAGCCAGAACAGAAAATGCAAAAAGGTAAGAACAATAGGTATGAAGTATCAGATCATGAAGGCAAACATGAGCTTTTCAGCCATAGGGAACTGAGTTCTAAGCCTGACCCAGTCACTTGGCAGCTGAGTTAGTACTGGACAGGTTAACCCCTCTAAATTTCAGTTCCCGCACAGAGAAGATGGAAATAAGGGTGGCTCTCATGTTCCAGAGTCATTACGAGGAGAAAGTTGTCATAATCATCCATACAGGAAATGCCCAAATCTAGGCCTGGGTAGTGGCTGGGGAAATGTTAAGAAAGATGAATTAATAGAGGAAGTATACTGGGGTTTGAATTGGCAGGGCTCCGGCCAATGAGTAAATGAAGAAGGTGAAAGAGTCGGGGACGATGGGCAGGGTTCTGGCTTAGGTAACTCGGTGGATGGTGGTGCCATTCATGGATACAGGCAATACAAAGGGAATAGTGGGTTTTAGGGAGAAAACGTGGCGCTCAGCTCTGGGGATTTTGAGTCTGAGTGGCGGCGCCCAACAGGTGCTAAGACACGCTCCTGGGCTGAGCGTACGGGGTGGGGTTACAGGTATCCTGGAAAGCATCAGCATATAACTAATAACTGAAGCCAACGGAGAGGGTGACATGGGCCAGGGACAACGAAGAGTGAGAGGAGATGCAAGGTCAGAGCCCTAGAGAGGAAGAGGAAGAGAAGCCTGAGACGGAGCAGCCGTCAAGGTAGGAAGACGAAAACAAAGTAGCGCCTGGGGTCCCCACGGCTGCCGTAAGAGTACTTCTCCCCAAAGGTCAAGGAAGCAAACCGAGCAAGAATGTCCACGGTGGACCTCGGCTTGAAGCATTTCTGGGCGCAGAGGGAGAGCGGCGCGGGCGACTCCGAGGTGGCAGCCGACGGGAGGGAGTAGGACGGCCGGCGCTGGACGACGCGCGCCGGGAGGGCTTGAGGCGGAGGGGAGTAGTTTTAAAACGGGAGAAATTTAAACACCACTAACTGTTGGGAAGGCGTGAGGAGGACGGGAAAGACTGAAATACAGGCGTGCAAGGAGAAAGTCGTTCATCCACCGAAGGCCGAGCGCCGACGGCGGCGCAGCTCGGCCCGACGAGTCTCTCCTCAAGGCCTGTATGACACGGCCACCCACGCTTCAACGTACGGCTACCTTTCCTGGGAGTTCCGAATCCGAACCCCCGGAAATACTCGCGGTGGACTCTACAGCGCTCGACCTCGGAACCCCAAGCGAACACTTGAGGCCACACAGAGTACGAACCAGGCCGGCCAGGCCACCTCCCCTGCGCCCCGCCCCCTTCTCTTTCTTTGTTTCCACGTCCAAGAGGTCGCGGGAGTTGGGTGGCAAATCTCGCGAGAGCAGACCCGAGCCTGAATCTGCGGCTCTCGCGGTGTTTGCGCGAGCCTGCTTCCTTCCTTCCTCCCCTGCCAGTCCGCTTGTCTTCCTCCCCTTATTCCCCGCCCGCCTCCCCTCTCTTCCCCCGCGGCCCCCTCCCCGCAGGGATAATATGGTCTCCGGCAATGGACGCCCCAAGTGCAGGTCAGTTTCGAGCTGCGGACTTGGGGCTGGCAGCCAGAGACGCGGGCTGTCCGGGCGCAGGATGCCTTGCTTCTCTCGCCTTGAGGCGCTCGGCGGGCTCCTGGCGGCGCTCGGGGCCCTCGGTGCTCGGGTCGTGCTCCCCTCAGGGCCTGCCGGCTGGGCCGCACTCTGCACCCAGGCCGCGGCGGCCGGGCCTCGCCGCCCTTGCCAGCCAGGGCGACCGCGACGGGGCCCGCGCTCCGCCGCTGGCCTGGACCGGTGCGGCCCGCCTCAGCCCGGCGGCTTCTCGGCACCCCTCAGTACCGGGGTCGGGAGGAGGCCCGCCAGCCTCCCCTCCGCGCCCTGCATTTGTGAGCGATGAGGGTGGGGGGCAGCGGCTCCTCGTTTGGGCTCCACGCCGCTAGCTGTTTGTTCTGCTGTCCTGCCTCGAGCCCCTCCCTCTTTCTTTGCCTCTGGGCACAGTGTGAGAGCCGGTCGAGGCCGAGCACTGGTCAGCTGGTTGTCCGACCTGGAAGGTAGCGCTGGGACTCCTCCCCGTGCCACCCCTCTCTTCGCCCGGTATAAAAGCGAAAAACAACCACAAAAAAACATGATTCTGAACGTGGGCTGTGCTTATCTGGCCTTATCCAGGACGAAGGCCCTAACAACGTTGGGGGTCCTGCCCGCCCACCACAATGAGTCTGCACAAAAGATCTGAATCTTATTTTCCTTCGAGACTGCTTCCCCTCCACCTCCCCAGAGAACGTTAGGAACTGGGGGACATTCAAATGAGATCCTTGGGTCTTTGCCGCCGACTTTGCTGTTCGGCTTCAATTCGTGCACAACCAGGAGATGTCTCTTTTAGGGAGATCTCCTAGTTTACCCAGATATTTTGTTGTCCACTTTTGTTGTTGTTGTTGTTCACATTTTATCTGTAGTCTTAAGGCATAACTGAGGTCTTAAGGTTTTTTGTTTCATTGTTTTGTGTTGCTTTTACTTTTGTCTGTTGTTGGATGCTCCAACTCTTGATTCTTTTTTAAAAGATTAATCCCTCTAAAATAATTGTGGAGTTCTTAAATTGTTCTGTTTATACTTATTCAATTTCCAGAACGTCTTCCCAAAACATGCCTGTACATCACTTAAATCATTCTTATCTCTTTACAGGGGAGAGTTAATTATCTTAAAAATTTTTACTTGACAGGCGTTATGGTTTTGAGCGGTACTGTGCAATAGGGTACCCACTAGCCACCTGTATCTTTTTAATTGGATTTAAATTAGTAAAATAAATAAAATTCAAAAGTTCCTCAGTAGCTCTTGGCACATTTCAAGTGCTGCCTCGTATGGCTAATGGCTACCACATTGGACACGCAGAAGTGGAACATTTCCACCATTACAGAATATTCTGTTGGACAAAGCTGGTTCCCAGGTATCTTCCCTTTAAATAAGATACTTTGTAGCTGTGTTTAACTGAAAGTGTTCTTTTTTCCAGGATGCGCCTTTGAGTACCTTATTGAACCATTAAATGACAGTTCACTTAAGAAGTTCTTCAATATACCCAAACTTGGAGGCACCAAGTATGGTAATGTTGCTTTACATTTTCTTGGGCTTGTTTAGTTTCTAGTAGTAATGCATTTGTCAAGCTGAACTGAAGAAATTTAAAATTTATTTCCACAGTGTTATAACAGCTATACCTATACATATCTCTTCCATTTTAAAAACTTGAGACAACTTTTGTTTGAGGGCGTTGTAGGCCTATAACTTCTCATTTAGAGATCTAAGTTAACTAGCAATAATTTTTTTCAAAGAAACTGCTAATGCAATTAAAAAGAAAAAACCTAAGCGATGATGTAGCTTTTAAATGCATTTTTAAAATTTTTCAAATGAATGGTGCCCACAGCTATTCTTTACCTGCCATCATCTGAATAGAAATCATCATCAGGACCCACAGATTTCAGTTGTAATCTAGTACTGGGCATGGTTTGCATTGACACTTTTGACAGACACTTGCCAGCACCTGATGGGACAAGCTTTGGTCTGTGGTCTTAGAAGAGTGAACTTCTTTGAACCCCAGAGCAATGGGAGGAGATCTTGATTTTGTTGACAGTTGAATAACTTTAGCAATCAGGCAATGAAGGGAAGACCTGTTTGGAAGAATGATTATTTTCTTTGTGAACTTCAGTGACATCTGTATGAAAAGATAAATTGAATTGCCAGCTCTACTGCAAGAAATTTTGGAGGGAGCTTTTGGTCAATCTTCTTGCTTTATTTAATAAAAGAGTATTGCTCTCATGATTTGTCTTTAGATTTTTTATTTTTATTTTTTGTATGCTGTATGGTGGGGGTCACATTTCATTCTTTTCCCATGTGAGTATCCCATTATTGCAGCACCATTTGTTGAATTTTTGTTTGCTTGCTTGTTTTTTGGGAAGTGCGTGGGCCGGGAATTGAACTCAGGTCTCCTGCGTGCAGGTGAGAATTTTACCACTGAGCTACCCTTGCACCCCCTATTTTTCTTTAAATTTTGATAGATTTAAATATCCTAGACTGCCAGTAACAGTATTTCCTTGTGCTTGTGAAAAGATTAAGATATTTTTGATTATCTTAGAAGATCTTGGTCTTAGAATTAGGTTGACATGTAAAAATAAGCAGTTTACCAAAATGAGGGCAACAGCCGTTACTTTGCATGTTTAGTTTCAGTGATTTATATCGATATATTTATTGTTAATGAGATCTATCATTTTCTTAGTGCTATATGACTTTCTTCCATTCTTTTTTTAATTGTGTCACTGATGATGAGTTTCATTTAATTTTAGAAACTAAAATTGATGTTTGTAAGAAAGATTTCCTACTTCCCTTTACTCCTCCCAAAACCTAGTGATTCTGGCCTGGAAATTTTTAACTCAAGGTTAAACTTCATCTTTGATGATGTTTTGAAAATTGAGTAAAAATACTTTGTTGTGGATAATTTGTGTAAATATGCCTAATTAAAGATGGCGTGTATTTCCCAAATGCAGGGAATCAGTAAGAAGCTGCTAAAAACAAGTGATCTAAAATGCATCAAAAGAGAATGATTAATAATGTAAAAGTTAAATTAACTCTGTTGGAAACTAAACTATCATGAGCATCTGTGCATAACTGAGGTTTTTATACCATCAGGGGTTTTATAGCAATGAAAACTGCAATAATACAATCAGTACCTATAAGTATAAATGCCTTCAAAACAGAAATTTGGTTTTTATGTGGTGGAGCCAATACACCGATTCTTTTATAGAGTGATTATTGGAATTTATTAATAATTATTTCAGTAATTTCATAGTAATTCCATAGTGATTTCATAGTAGTTACTCAAAGGAAAATCAAATTTAAAAGAATTGACTTGGAAAGAAAGAGCAACTTGGGTTAGAAGGTTTTTTTGCTTGTTTATCATCAGAACAAAAAATCTTTGTTGCATTTATGAAGGGGCCATATCGACCTCTTAAATGTGCTTACCAGGTGACATTGCTTTGGTAGTCATCAAGGTTCAGGGCCACTGTCTTCTTTGCCCCATTTCACATTCTGGTGCCTACAAGGTTGAGAATCATGGCTGCAATGAGTAATTGTTAATGAAGAGACTGTTCTGTCCCACGTGTTGGGGAGGAAAGATAGTTGAGAACAGACTTCTGAGTTCCATGCTAGCTGTATCAGGAATGCCTTCAGGTGTAAGAACTGAAAACCCACTGTACCGTGACTTTAACAAATAGAGGTTTATTTATTTCACATAAAAAGAAGTCTGGAGGTGGACGAATTGGGCTTGTGATACTGGTGTCTGTAAGGACCTAGGCTTCTTTCTTTTGGTTTTGCCTGCATTCTTATGGTTGAAAAGTATTGCTGCTGCATCTCTAGGCATTAAGTCCATGTTGCAGGCAGCTAAAAGGACAAAGTGTGGGAAAGAAAAAAAAAGCCCTCCCTGGGGACTTCTTTTTTTTTTTACATAGGCAGGCATCAGGAATTGTACTCAGGTCTCTGGTGAAAACTCTGTCTGCTGAGACACTGTGGCCTTCCCCTCCCTGGGGACTTTTGCCTTTATCTCCCCGGCCAAAATGCCACTGGCCACTCATAACTTCAAGAAGGCTGAAAGATGGAGCGTTTAGCTTTGCAGCATTTTAAGTAGAGAAAGGCAAGGTTGAGTTGTTGGAAATAGGGGATGAGTGATCTAGCTGGACTGTCTGCTGCACTAATCAGATCTGGCCTTATTAAATACTAATGCATTTAATACTTGATTTCTGGGTTTTTTTTAATTGCTGTTTTATATTTTTTGCTTCTCAAATTTATATACTCAAGTTGTCTTTATAGATGTGTGTATCAGAATTTCATTCATTTTTAGGGCTGAATAATATTCCATTGTACATTTTGTTTATCCGTTCATATGTTGATGAACTTTTGGGTGGTTTCTGCTTTTTAACAGAGGACACATCATTGATTACATTTTGCACTTACGTAATTTCGCTTATCATGATTTGCACTTCTGATATTCTGGAGCTACCAGTTTGGCACTCCAGTGCACTGTCTACAACTTAAAGATTTTGAATAACTCCTTTTAAATAGATCTTTGATTTTGAAAATGTACCTATTTCTAAGGAAGAGAGCGGTAACTGTTGACTAGAATACTCAGAAACTGCTTTCTGAAGAAGAGGGACTTGAATTGCAATTAGAGTAGGGTGGAGGACAGTCTACACTGGGGAATTAGATTGAATAGCATAATGGAAAAATGACTGAGGGGGAAGATAGTGAAGAGACTGACTTGGCTAGAGTGGAACATTTATTTTAGATTTAGTTGTTATTGGGCAATAAGGCCTCTAGCTGGTATAAAGTCCTCAGACCCCCTTCTTTCTCCCTCAGGTCATCTCATTCACCCTTTCTTTTTTCTTTCCTGAAGAATCCAAGCATTTATGCTGCTTGCTTTTTTCCCACTGTCTATAATTTTTTTCTTTAATTTCATTGTGGTAAAATATATGTGATATAAAATTTACCATTTTACCCATTTTTAAATGTACAATTCAGTGGCATTAATTATATTCACAGTGTATGTAACTATCACCATCTATTTCCAAAATTTTTCCATCACTCCAGACAAACTCTGTATCCATTAAGATATCCCTCCCATTCCACCCTCCCTCTTGTCCCTAGGCAATCTCTAATCTACTTTCTGTCTTTATGAATTTGCCTATTCTAGATAGTTCATACAAATGAAATCATACATTATTTGTCCTTTGTGTCTGGCTTATTTCATTGAGCATAATGTTTTCGTGAAGCTCATGCATGTTGAAGCATGTATCAGACTTTCCTTCCTGTTTGGGGTTGAATAATATTCCATTGTTTGTATATGCATTTTGCTTATCTGTTCATCTGTTGATGGACTTTTGGGGGTTTTCACTTTCTGGCTTTTGTGAATGATGCTTCTGTGAATACTGGTAGACAAGTGTCTGTTCAGGTCCCTGTTTTCAATTATTTTGGGTCTGTCCTTGGAGAAGAATTCCTGGGGCATATGATAGTTCTGTGTTCAACTTTTTGAGGAACTGCCAAACTGTTTTCCATAGTGGCTACCATTTGTAATTTCTTTTAAACTTCAGTATATTTCTGTTCCGTAGTAGAGTAGGACCTGGTTATCCAGATTCTACCTTATGGTCTATAAAGAAAGTCTTTATTTAGTTTTTTAAGATACTTTTTATTGTTTATTGGAAATCAGATCATGGTTGAAACCTCAAAAAAGACAAGAAAATTGCCTGTGTGAAATAGTCTCATTTTTATGCATATTTACAAACATGAATGTGGTACTTTTAACAAAAATACAGTATATACTGTTTTATAACTTATTTTCACTTCATATTTCATGAATAGCCTTCCATGTCCTTGAATGCAAGTATCTCTTGGAATCTGAATCTGTTTGATTTCTAAGTCAGGGAGCATGGGTTTGGATGGAAAGGGATTCTTGTGCTTTTCTACAGCTTTAAAGAATGCATAGTATTGCATATTTGAATGCATAATGGTTAGTTAACATCTTTGAATATTGAGATGGTTACTAGCTTTTCTGTGTTTGTAAATAAAGCTGTTCGATATGTTTTAGTATTAACATTTTTGTGTAAGAGTATCATTAAAAATAATTGTCCCCACACCCCACCAGGCACATACTTTTATTTTTTACTTACACTGGATAATATCTATTCTGGTTTTCACCCTCAACTGTAAAAAACAGAAATTCACTCATCTCAGCACTCAAGTTAAAAAAAAAAAAGTATTGTTGCAGTTTCAGGCATCAAAAAACAAAGAAAGCACGCATACTTTAGCAACCAGAATTTCTAAGGCAGGGACTGCTTTATCACTTACATACTGCCTCGTCTCTTTTTTTTTTATATGGTCAGGCACCGGGAACCAAACCCAGGTCTCTAGCCGGCAAGAACTCTGCCACTGAGTCACTGGTGCCCACCCTGCCTGATCTCTTTATCCTTGTTTCTATCTTTCTTTCTCTTTTTCTTTTTTTTAGTGTCTATACCAGTCTTCTATCTAAACAGCCCACTTTTCATACACATTTTGTGTAATGCCCAATATGGGAACTCTTGGTGGATCATGACCTGTTTACCAGCTAGTTAAGTACTGGTTGTCTTTTAGATTATTTTTTCACTTGTTTTAATGTAGTTTGGCTGGGCTTGTCAGATGTCCATTGCAAGTCCAGTTAACTTGCTGGAAGGGACAGTAGTCTGTGCTTTCTAATCTTTTCTCTTCCAGGAACTCTGGGCAATTACTCTGGAAAGAGCTGTGGGTAGGGCAAGCAATTATTTGTAATGTGTACATGTGGTACATAAAGTTCTAAGGATTACCTTTACCCAGCATGATCCTGCTATCCCTTGCACAACAAAAAAGAAGCATCAACCTTCCATATTTGCTGCAAGGATTTTTTAGCTTCAGCTGTCTTTGATCGTCCATTTCTGTTTTTTTTTTTTTTTTTTCTGGAGAGAGGCCACGTCTGAGCAACAAAAGACGCTCTCTTGGAGGTGACTCTTAGGCCTAAATTTTAAGTAGACTTGACCTATCCTTTGCGGGGTTAAGTTTCGTATGAACAAACCCCAAGCTCTGCCTGTAGCTTTGGTTGTCCACACTGCTTGTGAGAATGTCAAGAATTCAACTTGGGGAAGTTGAATTTCTCCCCGTTCTCACCACTCCCCGAAGGGGGTTTTGCAGCTACTTTTCCACTCACTGATCGAATCACTCTGGGATTCATCGGGGCATCACTCTGGACAAACCAGCAAAATCTCATGTCCTACCTGAGATTCCAAGTACTTATGGCGTTCAATCAGACTATCTACATAAATTATATTAGGAGATGCACTAGTCAAAATATAAATTTTGTAACTAATAAAAATTTTTTGCTTTAGTCTCACACAGAAGGTGACATTTTAAAATATTAATTACCATCTATTTTCAGTATCCATTTCTGTTTTAGACTAGGCCCTGTGGGTTGCACGGAACAGACACACACTAGCTATAGCAAAAGAAGGATTTATTGTAATGATACAGAGCAGCCAGTGAAATGTGGCTATATCTTAAGAACATGGGCCAGTATTGAGGAGGCTCTTCAGTTTTTACCCTAAGGTTTTCAAATTTCGGTCCCCCTCCACTTTTCTGCTGCTTTCACTTAATTCCAAACAAGGTTCCTCTGCTTAATCACATTGCACATGGCTCCAGTGGCAACCTCAGTCCCTAGTTCAGCTCATGACACTTATCTGATTCAGTCTCTGTGTCCTGATGGCAAATTCCTGAGAGATGAATCTAATTAATTGCTGGAGTGAATTTTTTCTCACCAGACTGTTGGTCATTGACCTGCCAAGGGATTGGCTCCTGCTTGAGTTTTGAGGCCGAGGAGGTAGCAAGGTGCTAAGGACTGTCCGTTCCATGGATAGCATTTTGGAACAGCTCTATGATGTATGTCTGTTATGCTAGCAAATAGTAACAGTTAATATGCTTACCATGAGTGAGTGAGGTGTGTTTCTGCGCCATCACCATTAATGTTTTTTCTTGTCTTTTTCAACCTCTGTTGGTAAGTGAAAAATACGTTAAGCAGAAATCTGGTGTTTTTTGTTTGTTTTTGTTTCCCCTTCTTAGATTCAATGGAAATATTTTAAAACAAAAAAGCAGACAAAGTAAGGTTAAATTCCTTTCTTGGAAATTGAGCCCATCCAGCCTGATGCAGAGTAGAAACAGAAATAATATTTTGACTCTAGGAAGACTGGGTATGTAGGAGTTGATCTTGTTGCCGGGTCTGGTGGGGTACAGGGCTTTCCTGTACCTTGTGTTTCCCTTTCCTTCAGACTGGTTTATTTTTCTGTTCTATGTAACTTTCTTTAAACCTGTCTACTAGCCAGTCAAGACTGATACTCTCTATAGGTAATTTCTTCATCTACTGTTTAAACCTGGAGTTTTCCATTTTTGTAAAATAAAATTTTACATTGTTTATTACAGAGTATATATTGAAGAGTACATTTAGGTCTGAGAGGCAGGAAGTTGATAACTATCACATATGTACTGGGTACAGTGGTAGCACAATGCATTTCAGGGGAATTAGGGAAGGGTTCATAGAAGAGGTGCGCCTGAGCCAAATTTTTAAGGATGAGCAGATATTTTTAGGTCAATGAGTAGAAAATGGGCGGACACTGCAATTAGAAAGAACAGTATGTCCAAGTTACACGGTGGTGGACAAATAGATAAGAACTGCCATCGTGGAGCTTTCATTATAGTGGGGAATTAGACATTAAATTACTGACTAATTTCAGAATCTTATTCTTAGGGTCAAAGAAGTTTTTTCTGAGGAAGTAATAGCTAAGCATGTTGAGGGATGAATTAGTCAAGTGAAAGGAGGTTGATGGTGAGACTGGCTTTCCAGGCAGAGAGAACAGCATTGTGCAAAGACCCAGAGATATGAAACGCTGTAGGGTGAGTTCCAGAAACTCAAAGCACTGACAGTTTGGTTGCAGTGTAGAAATGAATGGTGCAAAGAAACAGTGTCAGGCAGGTCCCGCGCCACGAGAGCTTGGTAGACCATATTAAGTACTTTGGACAGAGGACAATAGGAAGTCACAGAAGTGATTTTTAAGTAGAATGATGTGACAAGATTTGTGTTTTTACCAAAGATTGCTTGGGTTGTTTTTTGTAATAGTGTGAAACAGTGGTTCTTAGGTATTTCAGCCTCAAGATCCCTTTACACTCATAAAAATTATTGAGGACCCTTCTGAGCATGAGAAAGTCAGAATGGGCATTGCCTAAAGATCCCTATAGATTGAGAGAGGGATAAAAGGAGGAGAAACTATAACAGAAAATAGGATTTAACAGACAAATATGACTGCTGACCCACTATGTTAATATTCCTTCTAGCCTTCGGTGTTTTGAAGCACCTAGAACGAAAAATCTGAGGTGGTGGAATGGTGGCACATGACAAACTCTAAGATATGTTCTATAACTACGTGTTGAAGTGTGCTTTGAAAATTAATTGCTTTTTCTTTCATTGCTTTGGTATATATGTTATATTTTACAATAAAAAACAAACATTTAAAAAATTAGCATTTAGAGAATGAACACAGGATAGTGGCTTTAAGGCTTTAAATAAATAAGTGACTTATGAGAATTATTAATTATTAATAAATAAAATACTGTTACATATTTTGGTTTATTATGAATAAAGAACACCAAGTTAAAAAAAATTATTGAGAATCCTCCAAAATTCTTGTTGTGGATTATGCCTGTGGATATTTACCATATCTAGAAAACATTTAAATATATATTAATTTGTTTTAAAATAACATTAATAAATTACCATTACTATAAATAATATAATTATGAAAAATAACTTTGAAAATAAAAATTAAAGAAAAATAATATGTTTTTTGCAAATATCTGTTTTAATAGGAGAGAACTGGAATCATGTGTCTGCTTCTACATTTATTCTGTTTTGATAAAATTACTTTGGTTGAAGTATATGAAGACAGTTTGGTGTCACTCAGATATGTAATTAGAGATTCTGATTTCCAGTGGAAGTTGCAAAATAGAGGCATACTTTAATAACCTTTCAAAATAATTGGCATTAATTTTTTTGATACTGTGACAAAATTTAGCAAATGGTAGTTTCTTAAAAATTATTTGCTATGTAGAATCTGAAATCATATTAGTGAACTTTTCATATCTGTTATATTAGAATCGATTGGTTTGTCTTGCACTTTTGTTGAATTATTTTACCTTTGTAGGAAGTTGTAGCATTTTTGGTCTTTTTTTGTTTTGTTTGTAATTACAGATTCAGATAGTTGTAATAGGGGGATCCCATGCGCCCTTCACCGCACTTCCCCCACTATTGACGTCTTGCATAACTATGGTACAATGTCAAAATGAGACGATTGATGTTGACATAATCCATATAAAGGATATTCAGCTTTTACCAATTATACATGCATTCATTTTTGTATTTGTGTGTGTGTAGTCCTCCTCTGCAGTTATATCACATGTGTAGCTTTATGTAACTACAAGTACAGCCAAGATACAAAATTGTTCCATCACCACAAGGGTCCCTTATGTACCCCTTTATAACCTGCGTATACACATACCTCTCCTCCATCCCTAAATCCTGCAACCACTAATCTGCTTTCCCTCTCTATAATTCTGTTATTTTAAGAATGTTATATAAATGGAAACATATGGTATGTAACTGGCTGGGATTAGTGTGTTGCATGCATCGATAATTTGTTCCTTTTACCTGCTAAGTGGTAGTGCCATGATACGGATATACCACGGTTTGTTTAAACATTCTCCGTTGAAGTACACTTGAGTTGTTTCCAGGTTTGACTGTTAAAAAAGCTGCAAGGGGGCGGGCCACGGTGGCTCAGCAAGCAAGAATGCTCGCCTGCCATGCCAGAGGACCAGGGTTCGATTCCCGGTGCCTGCCCATGTAAAAAGAAAAAAAAAAAAAGAAAAAAAAAGCTGCAAGGAACATTTGTGTACTACGTTTTTGCAAGCATAGTTTTAATTTTTTCTGGGATAAATTCCCAAAAGTGTAATAGCTGGGTTATATAGAAATTGAATGTTTAATTTTTTAAGAAATTGCCAAACTATTTTCCATAATGGTTGTACTATTTTATATTCCCACTAACAGTGTATGAGTGACCTACTTTCTCCAAATTCTCACTAGTATTTGGTGCTGTCACTTTTTTTATTTTAGCCATTCTAGTAGGTGGTATTGAGATCTGATTATGATTATAGTTTCTTTTTCTCTAATAGCTAATGTGTGCTAGTGGTGTTGAACATTTTTTGGGGTGCTTATTAACCATCTGTTTATCTTCTCCAGTGAAATGTCTCTTATGATCCAGTCCCACTACTATGTGCTCTTTTGTATTTCTTTGATCTGTGAAAAATACTGATTCATTGAGTTAGGGAGATCTTACAACGTGACCACATTTCATTATACAGTTATATGCACACACACATTTATATTTAAAAACTCACATTTGTTTATGTCACCACTGATGGTGGCTTGGACTAGATTTAGTGATGGTGGTTGTAGAAACAAATTCAAAAGATGAGTGAAGTGTCAAGGAAGATGTCTGTGTATCTTGGCATAAGCATCTGATGAATGACGGTGCTGTTCCGGAGCTAGGGAATATGTTTCCGTTTCCTGGGTTGCACAAGCAAATGACATGAAATCGTGTGGCTTAAGCAGTGGGAATTTATTCGCTCAGAGTTTTGAGGCCCGTAAATTGTTCAAATTAAGACATTTTCAAGGCGATGGCTTCTTCCCCGAAGACCAGCATTATGGACCGGCTGCTAGTGATCTTTGATTCTTCTGTCACATTGTGGCATCTCCTGGTATCTTCTGAGTTCTATTTCAGCTTTTTCCTGAATATGTGTGTGTCTCTGTATATATATATTGCCTTGATTTAATCCAAGCCACCATCACATCCTCTCACCTGGATTCTCTCTAGTTCATCCGTCCACCTCCACACTTGCTCCACACCACTGGTTTTCAAAGCATGGTCCATGGACTCCTGGGGGGCCCTTAGATCCTTTGAAGGAGTATGCATGGTTAAAATTATTTATTATATATAAATTACTTATGTATATATATGAATTTCATTCTCTTATAATAAAGGACTCCAATAATAGAATTAAGACCCATCCAGATTAATGTGGTACACACCTTAACTGAAGTAACTTCATCAAAAGTTCCTACTGACAGTGGATTTACACCCACAGTAATGGATTAAATTTAAGGACGTGTTTTTCTGGGATACATACAGTGTCAAACCACCACAGAATGTAACAAGAGGTACTGATACGGAGTGGCGTGGGAAAATTACTGAGTTCAGTGTGGCTGCTAATGAGCTTGGAGATGTATCAGCATTGGAGAAGAAATGTTCAGTAGGCAATTAAGCATATGGCTGTGTAGCTCAGAAAACAAACCTGGACTGCAGCAGAACATTTTGGAAATAATGGTGTATAGATAGTCATAATTTAGCCATAGGAGAAATGAAATCCCTTAAGGAAAACAGTGTGGAGTAAGAAAAGTGGGCCTATACCTGAAGGAACTCTTATATATAAAGGTCAAGTAAAGGAATAGAAGCTAGCCAGGTAAACAAAACAGGGATGCCGGAAAGTATTAAGCTGTAAAGAATCAAAGATTTTACCCTCCTTGCAAGCTAACAAGTTAGCCTGCCATAGTTTCACAGATGCTGGCAGAAGACATGAGACTGCTTGATCAGTGACAGTGGACAGCTTATCACCCACAGCAGAGCAGTATCCATGGTCTTAGCATTTATGTGGGTTTCCCGGGTTACAGTTTCTGCAGGGTGATATTCAGAGGGCAGGTGACACCTGAGCACGCAGAGGATTGTGTCAGAAAAGTAACTCTTACTTACAGAACTCCAATTTTTTTTTGGCATTTATGGCTAACTGATTTTTTAAAATTTATTTATTAATTTTAAAAAATGAACAACAAACAAAAGCATTAACATATCATTCCGTTCTACATATATAATCAGTAAATCACAGTATCATCACATAATTGCATATTCATCATTTCTTAGAATATTTGCATCAATTCAAAAAAAATGAAAAGACAATAGAAAAAGAAATAAAATGATAACAGAAAAAAAAAGATTATACATACCATACCCCTTACCCTTTGCTTTCATTTATCACTAGCATTTCAAACTAAATTTATTTTAACGTTTGTGCCCCCTATTATTTATTTTTATGTCATATGTTCTACTCTTCTGTTGAAAAGGTAGATAAAAGGAGCATCAGACACAAGGTTTTCACAATCACACAGTCACATTGTGAAAGCTATATCATTATTCAATCATTCTCAAGAAACATGGCTACTGGAACACAGCTCTACATTTTCAGGCAGTTCCCTCCAGCCTCTCCATTACATCTTGACTAACAAGGTGATACCTATTTAATCCATAAGAATAACCTCCAGGATACCCTCTCGACTGTTTGGAATCTCTCAGCCATTGACACTGTCTCATTTCACTCTTCCCCTTTTTGGTTGAGAAGGTTTTCTCAATCCCTTGATGCTGAGTCTCAGCTCATTCTAGGATTTCTGTCCCACGTTACCAGGAAGGTCCACACCTCTGGGAGTCATGTCCTACGTAGACAGGGGGAGGTTGGTGAGTTTGCTTGTTGTGTTGGCTGGAGAGAGAAGCCATATCTGAGCAACAAAAGAGGCTCTCTTGGGGGTGACTGTTAGGCCTAATTTTAAATAGACTTGACCTATCCTTTGTGGGGTTAAGTTTCATATGAACAAACCCCAAGACTGGGGGCTCAGCCTATAGCTTTGGTTGTCCACACTGCTTGTGAGAATATCAAGAATTCAACTTGGAGAAGTTGAATTTCTCCCCGTTTCCACCATTCCCCAAAGAGGACTCCGCAAACACTTTTCCACTCACTGATCGAATCACTCTGGGATTCATCGGGACATCACTCTGGACAAACCAACAAAATCTAATGTCCTACCCAAGATTCCAAGCACTCACGGTGTTCAGCCAAGCGATCTACATAAGTTATATTAGGAAATGCACTAGTCAAAATATAAATTTTGTACCAAATAAACATTTTTTGCTTTAGTCTCACACATAGGGTGAAATTTTAAAATATTAATTACCATCTATTTGCAACACCCTGCAGTAATGACATTCCTTTGTTCTTCCTCATGCACAAACATTTTAAAAATTTGTACATTTAGTCACTATTATTATACACTCTAGGCATTCCTAGATTATACCACCTCAGTCTTTATCGTCTATCTTTCTTTGTGATTTCATTTATGCCCCCAGCCCTCCTCCCTCTATCATTCTCACATGCAGCTTCATTCAGTGCTTTAACATAATTGTATTATAATTAGGTAGTATTGTGCTGTCCATTTCTGAGTTTTTATATTCAGTCCTGTTACGCAATCTGTATCCCTTCAGTTCCAATTACCCAATACCCTACCCTATTTCTATCTCCTGGTGGTCTCTGTTACCAACGAAATAGTCCAGGTTTATTCACTAATGTCAGAGAACTCCAATTTTTTACCAAAGAATTTTTATAAATATTAATATATCATAGATAATTTTTAAAGCCAAGATTTGAGCCCCTTTTATTCTGTTCCTAGAGTTAATATACCTTTGCTTATTAGAGAAGTTGTAGGTTTACAGAAAAACCATGGATAAAATGCAGAGTCCCGGTATACCACCCTGTTATTAACACCTTACATTAGTGTGCTGCATTTGTTACAATTCATGAAAGAAAGTTTTTATGACTGTACTATTAACTATAGTCCATAGGGGTTCACTGTTTGTATTGTAGAATCCTATGCTTTTTAAAATTTTTATGGTACTAATTTATATAACCTAAAATTTTCCCTTTTAACCACATTCAAATGTATAACTCAGTGCTGCTAATTGCGTTCACAATGTTGTGCTACCATCTTCACTATCTATTACCAATCCATATAGAAACTACAATTTAAGTATTAACCCCTATTTCTTACCCCCCACGCTTGCTCTTGGTAACCTATATTCCAGTTTCTGACTATGAATTTTCTTACTCTGATTTTTTCATATCAGTGAGATCATACAATATCTGTCCTTTTGTGTCTGGCTTATTTTATCTAACATGATGTTTTCAGAGTTCATCCATGTTACATGTATCAAAACTTCATTCTTTTTATGGCTGAATAATATTCTGTTTTATGTATGTACCACATTTTATTTATCCATTTATGGTTTTATGGACACTTGGGTTGTTTCTGTCTTTTGACAACTGTGAATAATGCTACTGTGAACATTGGTGTGCAGGTATCTGTAGTTATCTGTTCAAATCCCTCCTTTCAGTTCTTTTGGGTAAATACCTAGAAGTGGGACTGCTGAGACTTACAGTAATTCTATACTTGCTGCCCTTTGATCCAGAAGGAGACACTACGTCTGTCTTTGAAAGCTATTCACTCCATAGATATCACTGGAAAAAAATAGTCCAGAGCAAAAGCAATGCCTCTGCTTGCGAGTTGTGCAGAAATACGAGAGACCCATGGAGAATTGTCTGCCAACAACATGGTAGAAAAAAAGCTGGAGGATGATGTTATGGAAACTAGTAGAAAAAGACTGTTTCAAAAAGGACGTTGTTAGCTCTGTGGGATGTTGCTAGAGAGGGCATTGGGACTTCAGCTAGAGTTGTCTCATTGGTGCTTTAAGGATAGAAATTAGGTGGTTATGGGTTAAGGAGTCAGTAGAAGGTGGACACTGGTAATATAGACAATTCAAGAAACTAGGTAGAGAGTTTGAAGAGAAGAGTACTTGTATGCTTTTTTGGTTTTGGGTTTTGGTTTTTGTTAGGTGGGGGCTAGAGGCTGTTTATATGCTGATGGGAAGATTCCAGTTGAAGGGTAGATTGCAGAAGAGGGTGAGAGGGGGTGATTGAGGAGTCGTGTGTCCTAAGATGGTCAGTGGAAATGGGATAGAGAGGTCCTTTAGAGAAGTTGGTATTATAAGGAGGAAATCCACAGCGGCCGTAACTGGGAAAGGGGTAGACTAGACTCAGAAAGACAAGCTTGTAGCCTTAGTAGTAGCAAGAAGTGGAGGTAAGATCTATTAGATAGTTCCTGTTTTCTGTGAGGTAGGAAGTGGAATTAAACAGAGACTAAACTTTAAGGAGACTAGATGAAGGTATAAAATAATTGTTGTGGATTGTGGCAAAACCAACAGATCAGAGAAGCAAAGTAGGATTTCTAAGGACTACAAAATACCCAGGTGAGTCTGGTTATCCTGTATTTAATTGGTACCAGTTTCCCTGGTTGATGTTTTAGGTTTTGTTTTTTTAATTTTTGAAGTTTCCTTCTCCTTTACATACACCACCTTTAAAACCACAATGAGATACCATTCCATGCTCACTAGAATGGCTATTATTAAAAACAAACAAACAAAAAAAAACATACTGAAGAGGATGTGGAGAAATGGGAGCCCTCACACATTGTTAGTGGGAATGTGAAATGGGCAGCCACTTTGGAAAACAGTTTGACAGTTTCTTAAAAAGTTAAACATAAATTTACCATAAGACCCAGCAATTCCACTCTTAGGTCTCTACCTGAGAGAAATTAAAACTTATATCCATCAAAGACTTCCAATAAAAAGATTTCCAAGAGAGTGCTCTTAGCAGCATTATCCATAATAGCCCCAAATTAGAAACAACTTAAATGTTCTTCATGGGTGAATGGATATACAAGTTTTGTCATCTATACAGTAGAATGTTATTTGGCAGTAAAAAGGAGTGAACTCCAGATACATACTACAACATGGATGAACCTCAAAAACATGCTCAGTGAAAGAACCAGATGAGTCTGCATATTGTATGATTCCATCCATATGAGATATCTAGAAAAGACAAAACTAAAGAAACAGAATATTAGTGATTGCTTGGGTCGGGGGAAATGGGGATTAATAGTATGGCTAAGGGATCTTATGAGGTGATGAAAATGTTCTAAAACTGATTTGTGGTGATGGTTGCACAGCTTGGTAAATACACTAAAAAAATCATTGAATTGTATACTTGAAAAGGGGAATTATATGATATGTAAAATATGCCTCATTAAGGTCATTTTTAGAGAAGAAAGAGCAATTCTTAAACAGGTAAGTGATATGGAATGGGCCAAGCTGAAAATAAAAGCAAGGGAATTGGTGTTTTATTGGGCTGATAGGATAAAAGAACAATGGAGCAAGTAAGCATGGGGTTTGGAGACATGAATCCATATAGGACCTAAACTGCCTCAGTAGGGAAAGTGATCAGGTGGGTAGTGATGGATAAAAGAAAGTAAGTGCTTTAGTTTTCCTGGCTGCTCATGCAGTAGTCAGCGTAAACAAGGGAAATTTATTAGCTCGTGGGTTTTTTTTTTTTTTTTTGCTTTGAAAATCATTGCTTTTTAATTTTTTTTTTACATTTTTTATTAATTAAAAAAAATTAACTAACACAACATTTAGAAATCATTCCATTCTACATATGCAATCAGTAATTCTTAATATCATCACATAGATGTATGATCATCATTTCTTAGTACATATGCATTGATTTAGAAAAAGAAATAGCAGGACAACAGAAAAAGAAATAAAATGATAATATAGAGAAAAAATAAAAATAAAAAATACAAAAATATATAAGAAAAAAATAAAAAAAACTATAGCTCAGATGCAGCTTCATTCAGTGTTTTAACATAATTACATTACAATTAGGTAGTATTGTGCTGTCCACTTTTTTTTTTTTTTAAGAAATCATACCATTCTACATATGCAATCAGTAATTCTTAACATCATCACATAGATGCATGATCATCGTTTCTTAGTACATTTGCATCGGTTTAGAAGAACTAGCAATACAACCGAAAAAGATATAGAATGTTAATATAGAGAAAAAAAATAAAAGTAATAATAGTAAGAACAAAACAGAACAAAACAAAACAAAACAAAAACCTATAGCTCGGATGCTAGCTCGTGGTTTTGAGGCTAGAAAAGAGTCCAAATCAAGATACCATCGAGGGAAGGCTTTCTTCCCCAGTGTCCTGTGACTGGCTGCTTGCAATCCTGGGTAGTCGGCTCCTGTGCACACACAGCCTCTCCTGGCTTCTTCCTTTTCTTCTGGGTTTCACTGACCTACTACTGCTTCTGGCTTCCTGTGGCCTTCTCTCTGAGTTTCATTCCTCTTATAATAAGATTAAGACCCAACGTGATTTGAAGTGGGTGACACCTTAATTGAAGTAACCTCATCAGAAGGTCCTATTTATAGTGGATCCACAGCCTCAGGAATGGATTAAGTTTGAGAACATGTTTTTATGGGATGTACACCTCCAAACCATCACAGTAAGTTTGTGGGATCTCCATGATATTGAAGAACAGATGTAATAAGGATGGGGGTCAGAGAGGTTTGGAAGTTTATAAAACTCTTAACTTGGTGTAGTTGAAGCATAAAAGTATATGTGAAGGTGGAGTGAGAAGACTGGGAGTGAAAAAAGGGATAAAAGATTTTTTTGTACTTTGTTTCTGTTCCAAAGAAAAGATATGGAATTAATAGTATTGAAAAAACAAATCATTACATCTTTGTCCATTTTCCTGCAACTGCTAGCATGGCTCTCTACTGTTATATTTCTTCTACTGTAATATCTCCCTTTTTGGCTTAGTTAAGGATTAAAGGAGATAATGAATGTAAAACACCTCAATCTTTGCTCCTTTGTAGGTCCTAAATAAATGATAACTGCAGATGTTATTAGAAAAGTTGAATAAGAACGTTTTATTAGTTACCTTTTGCTGTATAGCAAAGCTTTGTGGCTTAAAGCAACAGTAAACATTGTCTCTCTAGTTTCTGTGGGTCGTGAATTTGAGAATGGCTTAGCTGAGCACTTCTGGCTCAGAGTCTTTCATGAGGTTGTAGCCAGGTATTAGTTGAACCTTAGTTATCTGAAGGCCTAACTGAGGCAGAGGTCTACTTCAAATGTACTCACTCCCGTGACTGGGAAGTTGTTACTAGTTGTTGGCAAAGAGTCTAGTTCTTCTCCACAGTGCTGCTGATTGTCCTCACAGGCTGCTGACTTCCTCCAGAGCAAGGAATCCGAGAGAGGAAGGCTGGAACCAAACTAACTTAAGACCTAGTTCTGAAAGTCATACACTGTCATTCCTACCAAATTCTGTTGCCCAGACCAGATCTGCTTCTGTGTGGCATAAGCTCATGATTACCGAGGGGAGGATTATTGGTATCATTTTGGAGGCTCACTACAATGGGAAAAATAAGGAATACATTTTGTAGATTTTCTTTGTGGCGGTTGATTTATATTTATTTTGAAGCTTCATTGAAGTTTACTTTTAGTAGTCACTATTAGGAATTTAGAGAAATTTTCAATAGTTAGTACTTAACAAAAGGTCCAGTTAACATTTATAGCTAGTTTGGTTTTTTTTTTCCTCTGAAGCACCCTTATTTGATAATTGCTTTTTAATTTAATATTTAATTGTTTTTCAGAATGATCAAATTAGAAACTAGTAGCATTACGAGGCTTCCCTAGTTTGCACTCCCCCCAAAATACTGTTTTCAATTCTCTTCATTGTTTCTTCTAATAATTTCTTCCATATTGTTAAATAGCCTTTAATATACTTCTCTTTCTTGATTTTTCAGTTTTTGACTGGAAAATGAGAGTTTAACATGTTTCTTCTCCCTTGCATATCCCTTGCACCTCTTAGTATAACTATAATTTTTTGTTAAATCAGTATTCATTGTTTAAATTAGTATGACTTTAAATATTCTCAACCAACCCATGTAGTAAATTATGATTACATTTCATTTCTATACAGTTTTCTTTTTCCTGTAATTAATGATTGCCTTTCTTTCTTAGCTGAGTTTTCTATGTCATTTCCAAATTCTCCAAAAGAACTAGTTTAATGGCTCTTAGTATAAATACTTCAGGTAACCTAGCATGTTTTCCACCCACTTCTTTTGGTGATATTTCATCTGGACCCCATCTTTCTGCTCCAGTTGAGGCTGATTGCATTGTAGGCCTGCTGCCCTGCTGCTTTCCTTAGGAGAGTCTCTTTCCTTTCTCCTGTGTTGAAGACTGCATTTCCTAGATTTCATTATTTCCTATGTTCTGTTAACTCTCTTGTTTTATAGAGCTTATCCTCCAGTAGCTTCCTAAGAAAGCATTCCTGGGGAGTAAGTTTCTGAGACCTTAATGATTGGTTGATAGTTTGCCAGTGTATAAATTTCTAGGTTGAGAATTATTTTCACTTGGAATTTTGAGGCATTGTTCCATTGACTTTTAGCTCCTAATACTCCTTTTAAGAAATTCCAGGTTATTTTAATTCCTAGTCTTTGTTTCTCGTTGTCTTTTACTTTTAGACATTTAAGTTTCTGCTTTCTGTGCTTTCTTCTGCTCAGTCCATGACGAGTCATCCTTGCATTTTCTACCTTCCAAATTTTTGTTGGTTTCTATTCTCCCTACTTCTTTATTCTTTTGAGTTTATACATCTTTTTCTTTCTTTATGTCATCTTAGTGAGTTTAAGGAGGTAATGGAAATGTTTACTGGTGTATATTTTAACCATGTTTAACTAGAAATCTAATGAGATTCTTTCTATGAAGATACTTTAGACAAAAATTAATATTCCTTAAGATGACGAAGTGAGAAGGTTCGTCCTCCCACTAACAGCTTTAAGCAACCAGCGAGAACTGGCAAAAACATCTGAGAGCCCCAGAAAATAGTTAAAGGCTTACAGAAACCGGTGAGCTGTGATCCTGAAACCCTGTTGCTCAGTATATGCCTGGAGGAACTGAGTGAGGGACACGAATGGACATTTGCACACTGGTGTTTCTGACGGCAGTATTCATTATCAACAATGAATGGAGGTGTCATAAGGGTACAAGGACTGAGAAATGAAAGGGGGAACTATGGTGTATACATACAGTAGTCCATACTACTGAGCATCAGCAAGAAAGAGTGAAGTTGTGAGGCATACAAGTCAACGAATGAACTTTAAGAGCCATATGTGGAATGAAATGTCAGGAACAAAAAGACAAATATTATGCCTCAATCATATGGCCTAACTATATAATATAAAAACTTGGTGAATTAAAGTTGAAAGCGTGGATTATCAATTTGGGGCTTATTGTAAAGAGTCCTAGATTGTAAACTCTTACAGCAGTCACATATATTCAGGAAGTGTACTGTTAATTCTAAATCCTGAGATACTGGTTGTATATGGTCTTTCCCAGAAACTTCAGGTATCTGTGTGGCACCTGAGATTCAGAGCTCTGTAGCTATGAAAGTCAGCAGTACCCCATACAGGAACTGTTTAAAAAGTCGAAAAATGATCAGACATTGAGTAGAGATATGAATGAAGCTGATCTGGATAGGACTAAGGTATATCAGAAGACTGGGTAAAGGATGATATCATCCATATTTTAAAACTTCAACTTCTGTGTGAGACTAAAGGAAGAAATGTTTATTTGGTGCAAAATTTATATTTTGGGTAGTGCATTTCCTAATTTAACTTGTATGGTCAGTTTAGTTGAATACCATAAGTACATGGAATCTTGAATAGGACATGAAATTTTGCTGGTTTGTCCAGGTTAGTGTGATGCCCCAATAAATCCCAGAATGATTTGGACAGTAAATGAAGAAATATTTGCAAAGCCCCCTTGGGGGAATGGGGAGAAAGGGAAAAATATCCAGCTTCCCCATTTGGAGAATTTCTCATGTTCTTGCAAGCAGTGGGGACAACCAAATCAAAAGGCTGAGCCCTCGATCTTGATGTTCGTGAAACTTATTCCTGCAAAGAATAGGCTAAACCTACTTAAAATCAGGCCTAAGAGTCACCCCCAGAGAACTTATGTTGCTCAGATGTGGCCTCTCTCTCTAAGCCAACACAGCAAGTGAACTAACTGTCCTCCCCCCTCACACACGGGACACTCTTAGGAGTGTAAATCTCCCTGGCAACATGGGAGAGAAAACCCGGGATGAGCTAGGACCTGGCATCGAGGTTTGAGAAAACCTTCTTGACCAAAAGGGGGAAGAGAGAAATGAGGCAAAATAAAGTGTCAGTGGCTGAGAGATTTCAGACAGAGTCGAGCGGTTATCCTGGAGGTTATTCTTATGCATTATATAGATACCCCTTTTTAGTTGATGGCGTATTTGAGTGGCTAGAGGGAATTACCTGAAATTGTAGAGCTCTGTAGAGCTGTGTTCCAATAGCCTTGTTTTTGAAGATGATTTATAATGATACGGCTTTTACAGTGTGACTGTGTGATTGTGAAAACTTCCTGTCTGTTGCTCCTTTTATCTAGGGTATGGACAGATGAGTAAAAAAATGGATAAAAAATAAATAATAGAGGCGACAAAGGTTAAAATAAATTGGATAGATAGGAAACTAGTGGTCAATGAGAGGGAAGGGTAAGGGGTATGGTATGTATGCGTTTTTTCTTTTTTCTTTTTCTGGAGTGATGCAAGTGATGCAGATGTTCAAAAAAATGATCATCGTGATGAATACATAATATATGTGATTATATTGTGAGCCATTGATTGTACACCATGTGTGGAATGTTTGTATATTAAGTTTTATCGATAGAAAAATATATATATTATATATATATATATAAAAGAAACCCAGTGAGTTCTGACTTAAAAAAAAAAAAAAAAAGACAGCTTAAAAGCCCTGGAATCTTGTGGTGCCCTGACTGGCCCCTACCCCATCCTCTGCACTGGCTCCAAGTGCAAGTCCCTAATCCCAGTTCTGGAAGGAGTAACCTTTGTGTACATACTAGGAGCATACATGTCTAGCACAGTCTGACAGGCACCAGCCTGAGGGACTGAACATTGGTACTTATGGGGGTTGTGTAAGTGAGTATTCTTGGTTTTAGGAAATGTACATGGCAGTAAAAAGTCATCAGTGAGCATGATGTATACAACCTACATCCAGGTGTTCAGAAAATGGATTGATAAATAGGTAGATAGATAGATGGATGGATGGGTAGATAAATGGCTTGTTGTGTGGATAAAAAGAATGATATGGCAAATGTGACGAAAAATTAAGATTGGTAGATCTGGGGCAGTAGATTTTGTTGGAGCTCTGTATAGGTCTTATTTTATAACTTTCCTGTAAGTTTGAAAGTATTTCAAAATAAGGTTTTAAAAATTAATATTCATGAGATTGATTTTTCAGAAACTATAAGAGGCTAATCTTGGGTAGTCTCTTCTGTAGTGTTACTTTCCTTCTCATTATCTCCAAATGGTCTATTTAAAAATCTACCCCCCCCCCCCCAATTCCCCTTGTTTTTTAGGGCTCTGTGATGTTTCTGGTTGGGGTGAGGTTGAAAACTGGTACTTGTTAAATTACCTACTTATTTGCCATAAGCTGTTTGAGTTTGTTCAGTTTTTTTTTTTTTTTTCAGTGTATTAGATGAAGTAAGGTATCTTCACATCTCTTTTAGGTAGCTGGCATTCCCATCTTAAAAGAGAAAATATATAAACTTGAGTCCCTTTCCTAAGGTCATACCAATTGTAAATGACAAATTCAGACTTTGAATCTAATATTTCTCATTCTGTAGTCTTTTATCCTCTTTACTTACAACTTCATTAATCTTTTTTTTCATTTGTGGGTGTGACAATTTTAAAGCATAAAAAGTAGAGAGAGAATAGTATAATGACCCACCATATACTTAACAGTTACAAACCAACATTTTACCAGTATTTTGTTACATATATTCCACCATATTTTAAACCTGTAAATACTTCATTATGCATCTGGGATGTATAAATACTTAAAAAAAACATAAACACAATGCATTATTATACCAAACAAAATTAACAATAATTCCTTATTGTGATCTAAAACTTGTATTTCTCTAGTTGTCTCAAATATATGTTATGTGTGTGTGTGTGTGTTAAAATTGTCTCCTATTTCAGGTGTGTTTTCTTTCATTTTCACAAATATAGCTGTTTATAATATTTTAAAATCAGTTTCTATTAGAGTTAAGTAAGAAAAGATTGCCTTAAAAAACAATTGAATTGTAGGAAATAAACACATATCAAACAATATTAGAACATTTATAAAAACCAGAAGAAGCAATATCAAACAATATTAGAACATTTATAAAAACCAGAAGAAGCAATATTACATGTTAGTAAAAATAAGCACTTTAAAGTCCAACATGCTTAGGTTCAATTCTGGCTTTGCCTCTGCCTAGCTGTATATCCATGAGCAAGTTAAATAACATCTTAGAACCTTTTCCTTCACCTGAAAGTGTAGATGATGATAATATCTACATCATAGGGTTAGTGTGAAGATGAAGCTAGATGCTGTCTAGCAGTCTCTCTGAAGGGCAGTGTAGTGGTTCCACAGGAGCCTACGTGTAGGGTTACCACATAATCCTGTAACTACATTATTGCACAGACTTGGAAGAACTGAAAGCAGGGTCACGAATAGGCATCTGCACACTGGCATTTATAGTAGCATTATTCATGATTTTCAGTGGAGGTGGTTGGTCTATGGGTACTTCAGATGATGATTGGAAGGGCCAACCATAATGTATACATATGACAGAAATTTGAGCGGCTGCAAGAAGGAATAAAATCATGTGGCATACGCCGAGGTGAATGAACCTTGAGGACATCATGCCGAGTGAAATAAGCCAGAAACAAAAGGACAAACAATGTATGGTCTCACTAACATTAACTAACTATAGCGCCAAACTCTGAGAATGAAATTCAAGTTCATGTGTTATCAGGGGATAGAAGGTGGGCAGAGATTGGGCAATTGATGATCAAGGAGTACGGAATGTTCAAATAAGGCTGATAGCAAAGGTTCCTAGATTGTAAGCTCTTACAGCAGTCGTATCTACCCTGTTTTAACTGGTATTTCTAAATTTTGAGATGCTGTGCTCTTTGTGTATAATCTGGTAGTTCCCTGGAACATTGGATATCTGTGTGACACCTGAGACTCAGAGTTCTGCAGCTCTGAAAGTCAACATTACTCCACTCAATAACTGTTAAAGAAGTTAAAAAAGAGATCACATTCCAATTAGAGATATGAATGAAATGGACCTGGTTAGGACTAAGGTAAATTAGAATACGGGGTAAAGGATGATATTGTCTGCATTTTAAAACTTCCACTAATATATTGAAGTTTATTTTGTCCAAAATTTTTATTTTCTGTAGCATTCTATCTAATTTATCTGGTCTTGTCAGTTTATTTTAACAACCTAATTACATGGACCTAGAATAGGGAATGAGATCTTATTATTCTGTTAATGTTAATGCAATATATGGATACGTTCCAGAGTATTGTGGGCAGAAAATAAGAAAGTATTTGCTAGGTCCCCTTGAGGGACTGGGGAAAAATGTGAAATTATTAAAACTTCTCCACCTAGGGAATTCCTGATACTCTCCCAAGCATTAGGGACTCCCAGTTTAATAAGCCAAGTCTTTGATCTTGAGGCTTACCCCTATGAAACTTACTTCTCTAATGGTAAAGCTAGGCCTACTTGTAATTATGTGTAAGGGTCACCACCAGAGACCCTCCCCAGTTGCTCAGATGTGGCCCCCCTCTTTAAGCCATCCCTGCAAACAAAGTCACCACCCACACCGTATGCGGGAGATAACCCCCAGGGATGAGCCTGGCCCTGGCATAGTGGGATTGAGAAAGACTCCAGACCCAAAGGGGGAAACGAAATGGAACAAAATAAAGTTTCAGTGGCTAAGAGACCCCAAACAAAGTCAAGAGGTCACTCTGGAGATTACTCTCATGTAACCTTTAGCCATATGTATATATATTTAAAATTTTTTTCAAATATAATTTTATAGTTGTTCTTTTCAAAACAGGATCTTAATGAGGTCCACTCATAGCATTGACTATGTCTCTAAGTCTCTTTTAATCTATAATATGTTTTTACCATGCCATTTTTTTTACATTGAAGAAATTATTTTTATGTTGTAGGACATCCCACATTCTGGATTGGTCTGGTTGCCTCCTTGTAGTTTCATTTTTCAGAGTCTCATATTTCCTGTTAACTGTTAGAACTAGAGGTTTAATTAGAATCTGGGTTTTTGTTTTGCTGTTGTTTTTAATTCAAGAATACTTCATAGTTGGTGGTTATCGTTCCTGTTTCATCAGGAGGCACCTAATATCTCTGATGTTCCAGTTTTAGTGAGGGTACAGATATTACCATCTTGATCCATCCATTATAAATTCTCATCCACTTATCACTAATGATTCTAGCATTTACTTATATAATCATTGCCTAGATCCATTGTTTTATTGGGTATTGCACATTGATGATTTTTGTAATTATATAATTCCTTCTATATTTATTAGCTGTAATTCTTCTATAGAGAACTTTATCTCTTTAGTTATTTGGTTACTTGGAATAGTAAGATTAGTGCTTGATTTTTCTCCCCTTTATTTGTCAGTTTTCAGAGTAGTTAGGTAATGCCCTAGGAACTTCCATTGGTGATCAATGAAGAGTTATTTTAGAGTGATTATGAACTAAGGGTTATTTATGGATTTGCTGTATTTCAGTAAATTACAGTCATTGTCCTTTTTTGGTGCCCAAAGTGATGTATCTTTGGCCAGTGGGAATCTTCTTTTGATTAATGTACTCATGACATGACCCCATTAGTCTTTGATAGTTTATCTCATTTCTGACGTAAGATGCTTCTGGCTTGTTATGTACATATCCTGCCTCAGACATGGAATTATCCATTCTTCCAAGGAACTTTGGTTCTTTTTAATGGGAAATTTTATTTAGAAACAATAATCTAAGTTGCTAGATATTCATTATTATTAGATTGTCATTGTTTCTAGGCATTTCAATGGACAGAGCTAGGAAATACACATTTTTAGAAAGAGAAAAATAAAATCATGAGTTCATACGATGTTTCTGATTGAAATGTAAGGATTTGTTTTTCTTTCAAATTTTAGCTACTCTGATTTTATACTTGTATATCCTGTTTCTTGAAAATCTTGTTCATCAATTATAGAAACAAAATCACTTACTTGATTTCTACTCACTATACACATGACAATTTCAAAATAACAGTAACAATGCCAGTACTAATAACCAAAAATAGTTTTATGTGTGTGTGTTTGGTTCTTTTGTTCTTGTATGTCCCAGCAGGGAAGTCCAACCAAAATACTGTGTGGGACTAGGAATTCCCAAGTTAATAGGTGAAGCCCCTGATTTTGAGGTTTGCTCTTATGAAACTTATTTCGTTAGCAGAGAAGCTAAGCTACGTATAATTATGCCTAAGAGTTACTTCCAGAGAACCTCTTGTTGCTCAGATATGGCCTCTCTCTCTCTCTAAGCCCAGCTCTGCAAATAGGATTACCCTCCTACCTACTCTGGACATGACATACAGGGATGTGAGTCTCCCTGATAACGTGGGATATGACTCTCAGGGATGAGCCTGGCCTTGGCACGTGGAATCAACAATTCCTTCCTGACCAAAAGAGGGAAAAGCAATGCAATAAGGTAGCAGTGGCTAAGAGAGTTCAAATAGAGTCAGGAAGCTACTCTGGAGGCTACTCTTCTTCAGCAAGATATTGGTAATTGCTATGGTTTGCCATATCCTAATCAAAATCATTCCTGTTAACCCAAAAGAACACCCAGACCTCTGTCTGAGATCCTACAGAAGTTGCACACACCAAGTTCAGAAACCTAAAACCTTCGGGTGGTTCCTAGGCCGGATCAATCCTGAAACCCTGAGGTGCTAGTATGTCCAGGAACATCATCCAGTTCCATCCTCCTATCCCATATTGTTGACACCCTTTTCAACATGAAAAAAGTTACAATGTGCATAACTCAGAATGTCCCTAAAGATTTGGAGAAGGATCAAAGAAAAAGGAGGAGTTGTAACAAAGAAGTTAGGATTTCACAAATGAGTATGACTACTGAATTTATATTGGTATTTCTTTTTAGTCTCCAGTGTCTTAGAGCAGCTAGGAAGAAAAACCTGAAATTGTGGAACTGTAACCCACACCAAACTTTGAAAACTTTTCTATAACTACTTGTTTAAATGTACTTTGAAGTTATTGCTTTTTTATAAATGTTATATTTCACAATATAAAAATAAAATAATAATATTGTGTGGGGATATATGTACACTAAGGTTTTCCATTTATCCTTTTTGTTTTTTATGAAAATGTCTTTATATATATAAATCTTCTTTCTTAAACAAAGAGTAATATACTATAAATACTATTTTGCACTACTTTTTCACTTAATGATATATCCTGCAGATCACTCCTGATCAGTATATAGAGATTTTCATTCCTTTAAGTAGCTTCGTGGTAATCCACTGTACAGGTGCATCATGCTTTATTCAACCAGTCCCATACTGATTCTTTTTTCCCTTTAAATTCCAAGGAAACATATTTGTGGCAAACTCTGTATAAGAAGTCAGTATGATTGAAAAATTTTAAATACTGAAATCTATTTCTCTAATGTATCTTTAAACTAGTAGTTAAGGGTGTTTTCATGAAATGATTTTACCTGCTCTGATACTCCAATTTATTTTTAAACTTTAACCATTGTTATGGAAACCTTTTAAATGTGTTAAATACTTTTCTACTGTTTCACCATTTTTGCCTTAGTAGGAGGTATCTTCATTGTATTTAATTCTAGTATTGTGCTTTTCAGTATTTCTGTGTCTTCCCAAAACCTCAGGTATTTATTTATCATGGTTATAAGTCTAGTATGCCAAATCAATGCACTCTTGTGAAGGTTTTTATTTTTGCTTTTCTAGGACCTTGGGGTTTTGTATAGAAAAGCTGAAGTATTAAAAAAAAAAAGTCTGGTGGTAACTTGAATGTTATTTTACTTCATGTTTACTAGCTGTTCTAGTTTGCTAGCTGTCAGAGTACAAGATACCAGAAACAGAGTGCCTTTAAAAAGGGGAATTTAATAGGTTACTACTTTAGAGTTTTTAGGTCATGGAAATGTCCCAGTTAAAGCAAATCCATAGAAATGTCCAATCTAAGGCATCCAGGAAAAGATACCTTGGTTCAAGAAGACCGGTGAAGTTCAGGGTTTCTCTCTCAGCTGGAAGGGCACATGGCAAACATGGCGACGTCTTCTAGTTTCTTCTCTAGGCATCTTGCTTTATGAAACTCCCCAGGGACATTCTCCTTCTTCATCTCCAAAGGTCACTGGCTGGTGGACTCTCCGATTCTCTCACCATTCTTGTGACTCTGCTCTGTTGGTCTGCCTTCGTTCTCCTTGTTCTCCCATTTTTCTGAAACTTTCTCCTAAATGTCTCCTCTTTTATAGGATTCCAGTAAAGTGATCAAGACCCACATAGAATGGGTCTCCATCTAACTAAGTTTAATACCCACAACTGACTAGCATCTCTGTGGAGATAACCTAATCCAGTTTCCAACCTATAGTACTGAATAGGGATTAGCAGAAACCGTTGCTCCCACAAGATTGATTAGGAAAAAACCATGGCTTCTCTAGGGTACATAAATCCTTTCAAAACAGCCCACTAGCCTAAAAAGTGAAATTTTAAGTTGAGAAAACAGTGTGTCTTTGTCTTCATCTAATTTTGTGCTTTTGTAATTTTTATAAGACATAGTTATGATTGTTTCCTTAATAACAGTACTTTTGCTTGAATTAGATGTTCTGCCTTACTCAATACGGGTCCTGTTGGAAGCTGCTGTACGAAATTGTGATGGCTTGTTAATGAAAAAGGAAGATGTTATGAACATTTTAGACTGGAAAACCAAACAAAACAATGTTGAAGTGCCCTTTTTCCCTGCCCGTGTTCTTCTTCAAGATTTTACGTAAGTGATACGTTTTAGTTTTCATGAGTGGATTTTCAGTGTTTCCTTTTTAAAATTCAGTCTCACTGATGGATGGTTCTGGTTTTGTTTGGTTTTGTTTTTTTCAGTTTTGAAGATTGGTTTATAAATAAAATTTCCCATTCCAAACTGAAACAATTCTTTAAAAATAGACACCTGTTTTTCATACCATTTATTTAAAAAATGCTTTTATGTAACTGCCTACTTCACATCTCCACATAGCTATCTAACAGATTTCTCAAACTTAATGTATCCAAAACTTGATTTCCTACCCAATCTACCTATTCCTTTCCAAGTCTTTTCCATCAGAGTAAGTTGCACTTTCATTCTCCCATTTGTTTAGGCTAAAAATCTTTGGAGTCATCCTTGATTCCTCTCTTTCTTTCATACTCGTATCCAGTTATTCAAAAAGTTTGAAATTCATCTTTAATACCAAATACTTCTTACCATCTCTACCACTGTCATGCTCGTTCTAGTCACCATTATCTCTTACCTGGACTGTAGCTACAATAATCTTCTAACTGGTATTCCTGCTTTTACATTTGCAATCTGTAGGATACTTTACACAGTAGAAATAGTAACTAACTAAAATGTGAACCATGTCATATAATTTCCCTCCTTCAAATGTGCTATTTGGCTTCCATCACACTTAAGATAACATCCAAACTCGTTACCATAGCTTGAAAGACCTTGCCTGGTCTGGGCTCCAAGAATTATTTATTGTAAGAGTCACCCTTGAACTGAGTTTTGATGGAATCATAGTGGTCGTACAAATAAGAACATCCCCCTCAGTTACCCACTGAATTGTTGTTGTTGTTTTGCTTCTGCTCTGTGTACTCTGTATTTACAATTGTGGCACTTATTGTGCTATTCTTGATCATTATTCTCCTTCACTACAATTTAACAGCAGGAATCATGTCTTATTTGATCTTATTTGACTGGTGTCTAGTTCACTGAGGCATTTAGTAAATGTTTGCTATATAGTTGGCTGGATAGATGGGTAGATACATGTAAAATGATAAAAGCTGCTGTGAATAGCTTTGGAGTAGCAAGAAGACACTGGAGGGACAGGGCTAGTTCTTTTATGCCTCTAAAAACCATCTCTTATACTATTTTTGGCACATCTGTTCCTGAGCACTCAAGTTCTCAGATATATTTCATGTTAATTCTCATTAACCAGGATCATCTGTCTTTGGATAGCTAGTATGTTAGCAAACAAGAATGCAAAGTAAAAGGGGATACTTTTAAATATATGTGTAAATAATTGCATGTTAATAATTTGTTTAGCATATATAAAAGAACAATTAGAACTATACTTTGATCATTATTTTTTAGTGGAATCCCAGCAATGGTGGATTTTGCTGCTATGAGAGAGGCAGTGAAAACTCTTGGAGGTGATCCTAAGAAAGTACATCCTACCTGTCCGACAGATCTTACGGTTGACCATTCTTTACAAATTGACTTCAGTAAATGGTACTTTAATACAGAGTTTTATAAAGATAGCCTTGCACATTAACTGGTAACCAACCCCCTGGAAGTAAATGGTTTTAGAGGAATGGGAGAAGAGATAAATTATGCTAGAGTAAAAAAAAATGCTGCTTGTAATATTGACTAGTATATAAAAAATAAATAAAAACTGTGTTAAAAAGTTTATGGATAGATGAATTTTTGGTTCTTAGTCTGAGTTTTTAAGTTATTTTCATTTTTTTGGATTTCTCCTGCCATTTTTATTAGAAATGTATTATCCTAGAGCCTGCTTTTTCAAGTAAACATCTAACTTAGCTTTCATTTCCATTACTTTTTAAATCTACTTCCTTCCAGAAGGAATTTAAAGATGTGAGCCATGAAAATCTTTAATTAATTAGTGATGGAAGACACTAAACCCTCTAAAAATCTATTTTCCTTTCACTGTAACAGATTTCTAACATTTATAACACTCTTTCTCCAAGGTTAAACTAGAGAAGACATATTTCTGGTCTCATGGACCAGCTTTCTTTTAAATTCCATGGAGTAAGGAAATAAGACTGATTTATTAGAACCCATTAGAAATTATTCCAACTAAATTAAAATTGTGGCTCTGAATTTCTAACTTCTTAGATGAAAAAAAAATCTGTTTCAATATTTGCTAAGTTATTTAAATTGCCATAGATGTATATGAAGAGGATTTAATTTGGCACTTAGAATTCTATTTTTATCTCCATAAGTTTAAATTACTTATTTCTATTTTTTAATACTCTGTTTTGCTCTTGAAACTTCAGTTAAATGACATTATTGCTTTTGATGTTCATTCATTGTTCATGTATTACTAATTTGTAAGAGCTAAATTTGTCATTTTTAAATGGTTTTACTTTGTTTCCTTTTTGGAATGATAGTGCAATACAGAATGCTCCAAATCCTGGAGGTGGTGACCTGCAGAAAGCAGGAAAGCTCTCTCCACTTAAAGTGCAGCCTAAGAAGCTTCCCTGCAGAGGCCAGACAACCTGCCGAGGATCGTGTGATTCTGGAGAACTGGGCCGAAACTCAGGAAAATTTTCTTCACAGATTGAGAATACACCCATTCTATGTCCTTTTCATTTGCAACCAGTGCCTGAGTATGAAATTATTTTTGTTGATATTTATTAGTATCAGATTATTTGCCAGCTAAGGATATTTTCTTCTTCCCTTCCTGATTTTTATTAGAGTGCCTTCATATTTATTGTGCTGGATTGGGTACTCACGTGTATTTCCTATTGTACTGAAAGAAGCAAAGTTAATTAAAATAAGAATCTCTAATTAAAAGCTATTTCTGTTCCTTAGAAAGCAAACCTTTCTTAAGATTTATTGTAAATATATTTAATTTAGGTAGAATAATGGGACTTCATCTTTAACTGTGAGTTTTTTTACTTTTAAGTGAAGTTATACCATTTCTCACATGTATATTAGTCATTCACAATTCTCTTGTGGTTACTTTATATTTTGAGGTTTTATTACTGCCAAACTTTTCTTCTTTTTATTGCATAGTAAAAGCTTCTCTATATGTTAAAAATATTAGCATTATCATATATGTTACAAATGTAATGAGCCCTTTTAGGTGAGTGATTGCCTGCATAGTGTCATTGTAGATAGTAAAATTACCTAGGAAAGAATTCTGTTTTTAAGATTTTGGTTAAATTAACACATTTAAGATATAAAATAACTAAGAACATCTACTCATATTTCACCCTAAGTACAAAATAATCTATTAATTCATTTGTCTTTGAACTGAATCTTTCAAGTTCTATCACACTTTTAAATTTTAGCTCAATATTTCTATAAAGCTGCAGGTTATAGAGACTTCATGTGCTCTTCATTTGTTTTGTTTTTCAAAATTTATATATCCCTGTGGGTCCTTTGTCATCAAATTATGACAGTTTTATATAATCACTCCTTTGTCCTGATACCTGGTTGTCCTTTCTGGTTAGGGGCATGTTAGCTTTTGATTGACACTTTTCTTATAAAGAAATTAATTTCCTGAAAAGGTTTATTGATTTAAAAATCATTGATATGTCTTTTTATCACTGGCCGGGTATGAAGTGCTTAGATGGCATATTTTTAGTTCTGAAAATCCAATTTGTGTAGCACTTCTCCTCAATTATGACTTCAAATTAACAAAGTATTAAGATGAGTTGTATTTTGTAGTCCTTGGTTTTGTACAAAGATAACTCTTTTGTGTTCTTTAATACATTGATTAAGTATTAATTATAGATGCGAACAAGAAATTGAGGGGTAGAAAGTTAAGAGCATAATGTTTGGCACTTGAAATCACTGCCTAAATTGAAGTAGAGTTATGAGCTAATAAATGTATAACACTTTGTAGCCATAAGTGCTATGGGAAGATAAAATAATTGGAGCAGCTTTAGGAAAGCTTTATTCCCCTGAAGTCCTGAGAAAAAGCTCACTAAGATGCAGTATGACTTAAAATGATCTTTCAGCAATGAATTATTAAAGTAATCTTTGCTTAAAAAAATAATGACAATTAAGTATAATTATCTGGACCCTGGAGAACATGTATAATTTAAGGTATATTGATATTCTAGTCAAGATTTAATCACCAGCTGTCAGGTGAAATAACTTAAAGCAGTTTGAAATAAATATGTTTTTAAAATATCCATTAGATTAAAATAATTCCTAAAGATGATACTGTGCTTACTGCCTGGAGGTAAATTGTTTTTGTCTGTTAGTTAAAATAATTCATGTAAAATATACTTATAATCCATGTAAAATAAACTGGTACTTTTACATAAAATAGAACCTTTGATTTTGGTAAAAGAAATAACTAAAAAATGTTAAACTTTTTATAGTTATAAACTGTAATGAAAAAATGTTGAACTGTTTTAACTATAAAACTATAGTTAAACTTTAAACTATAAAATGTTGAGCTGTCGCTTGCCATTGCTCCATAGTGGTAATTCACTGTCTAAACTATGTCCATCCCCTGGTTTAAACTGGCACAAGAGCCAGGTGGGTGGAAATTCAAATTGTTGCTCCCTCTTTTTTTTGCCTCACAATGCAAAGCCCAACAAAGCTTACTGTTTTACTTTTATGATTTCAGCTAACTCTCTCACAACAAAATGGAATTTAGTAGTTTTGGGTAATGGTACGGACATGAGTTTGTTTTACCTAGTAAAATAATAACTCCTTACCCTAGCTTTCTTAGTGTGTTACTTAAAGCAGAATGTCCTTGTTGGTAAAGAAAGCTGCTTCTGGGAAGTCCAGTAAATTGTTCTCCCAAGAATTGTTGCTGTTTGTGTATATGTGCATAAGAATTAAGACAGAAAAAAAGGTAAATCTTTTTTATATACATAAGCTTAATTCCAGCTCTTCTTCTTTTTAGACCTGATACGGTGTTAAAAAATCAAGAAGTTGAATTTGGAAGAAATCGAGAGAGACTTCAGTTTTTCAAGGTATAAATTATTTGGGGAAATTTTTGCGTAGATATTTATAACATAGTGACAGGTACTTAAAGATTTTTTTTTTATCTTCAGACCAATGGTTTTTAAAGACTTGATGTATTGAGTACAATCCTTTTGTTCCCCCAAGTAAAATCTTATTGGAAACCCAAGTATATAAAAAAGTTAAAACTAGAATAGGTCTAGTTCATGTAAGCATATAAGATCCTATACATTGGACCTTCTCCTCCTCTCATCCCTGAGAATCATTGGAACACAATTGAAAGCTATCATTTATCTGCACTAGTTGAACATTTTTCTTTGGCATAATTTAATTTTAATAATCTATAAAATAAGTTTAGGTTTCTGCATATTTTTAAGTATGTACTGTAAACTTTAAATTTGACTGTATTGAACATTGTGTCAGTTTTGTGTGTCAATGTTTTTATCTTGATTGTAACCACAAATTCTTCTAATGTATTAACATTTGTATATATTAAATTTAAACAAAATACAGTGGAGTTCAAAAGTTTTTAAGAATGTGGCTGTCATCCCTCCTGGAACTGGAATGGCGCATCAAGTAAACTTAGAATATTTGTCAAGAGTGGTTTTTGAAGAAAAGGACCTTCTCTTTCCAGACAGCGTGGTTGGCACCGATTCTCACATAACCATGGTGAATGGTTTGGGGATTCTGGGATGGGGTAAGTAAATGACTGGTCTCTTTTTTGAGAGTGGATATGAAAGAAATATATAAGAAGATGAATAATGGGTCTTTATAGCCTCTCCAAGGTTCTGTTTTCTCATCTAAAATAGCAGCAACAAAAACAAAAGGTCCTGACTTAATAGTTTGTGAACAGTGTGGTAAAAGAATTCATGAAAAGAAATTTGCGTAGTGTCCAACACAGCACCACCATTTGTGGAGTGATTGGAGTGATGATGATGGTGTCTGTGAAGATAGTGTGCTTACTGCCTTGTCTTTCAGTGGCTTCTCTGACCTTTATAAATCCAGATACCTTAGCCTTGTATACAAGATCCTTCACAGCCTGGTGCCTCTCTAGCCATTCACCTGAAGTTAACACAGAGATAAGTCCTTATTGCTCTGAGTGGGCTGTTTTCTATCTCATGGCCCTGCAAAAACTAGTCCCTCTGACAGAAGCATTTTGCCACCTGTCCCCATTTATTGTTGAAATAAGACTTCCGTTAACTCCTTCGAGGCTGCTCATGTGCCTACTATAAAGCTTTAATTGCCCTCAGTGAGTTAAGTGTTCTCTCTATATACTTCTTTAGCACTTTGTACTTCTTGTATCTCTACTGTGGGATGCTAAAATTGTTGATTTTCTTGTCTTTTCCATTAATCTTGGCTTTATATGATTGACAGGGACTGGGTTCTGTTTATATCTGTATTTTGAGCATAGTACAGTGCTTAGCATAGTAGATATTCAATAACTGTTGCCTGGATTTAGTATAAAGGTAAAAATTGGTTTTTACAGTCATGTTTATGGAGTCTTTGTTTTGAGAAGGCTTGGGTTCATTTCTCTAGTAATAGCAACTTTGTGAAAAGTGCTGTTTAAGACAAGCTCATGAGACATCACCAAATTGAATGTTACAAAGATAACTAAACTTATCTGTAGAAAACACTATGCTAACATACTTGTCTTTATTGCTTTAGGGGTTGGAGGCATTGAAACAGAAGCAGTTATGCTTGGTCTGCCGGTTTCTCTTACTTTACCAGAGGTGGTTGGATGTGAATTAATTGGTTCATCCAACCCTTTTGTTACATCCATTGATGTTGTTCTTGGCATTACAAAGGTAAGTTAACATTGTAGTTAGCTATAAATGACTTGATGGATATTATTTTTGTATAGGTTTAAAAGCCCATGAGAGCAAGATTTTGGTTCATCACTGTTCTCAGCAATCTGACATTATAGCTTTGTTGTCGTAGTTATCATCATAGCATAATAACAGCAACCATAACATTTACTTTGTACTAGTTGGGACAAAAAGTTTTGTTGTATCACAATTCTCTTAACTTACATTAACTCATTATTCTTCTCCACAAGCCTTTAAGATAGGACTATTACTATCCCCATTTTAATTCTGAAACATTAAAGTTTAATGACTTACCCAAGGTCACAGAACCATATAGTAAGAGTAGAATAAAGATTCTAACCCAGCACTTAGTTTGTTTCTTAGATCCATGCCTTATTTCTTCAGTAAACACTTGTTGAGTACCTGAATTAAAAAATAATATATTTGACGAAAGCCTAATTGCAACTCACTTTAATATCTAGTTGAATCATTTGACCTTAAGAAACCATTACTCTACTAGCATTATCATGCTTTCAAAAATATGGACTGTAGAAATGTTATGATATCATTTTTTTCTATTGGTCATTTTAACATTCCTTTAAAAGATTATATAGAACATTTTTCTTTGAATTTGTAAAATATTAGCTGTCATGGACTATAGTTAATAGTACAGTTCTAAAAATGTTCTTTCATCATTTGTAACAAGTGTACCACATTAATGCAAGGTGTTAATAATACAGTGATATATGAGAACTCTATTTTGTGCATGATATTTCTAAAAACCCACAACTTCTCTAATTAAAAAAAATACATATATAATCGGCTGCATGGCTTTAATGCATATGCTTAAGAATTCCTGAGTGAATAATAATTAGTAACTTTCCATCTAAATTTTGGGTTTTCATTAACTTTATTTCAAAAAAGTTGAGTCTCATTTTGTTAAATAGTTGAACTTGGAAAATGTTCCACATAAAATTCCATTTTGAGTCCCAGAATCTCAGCATTTTTGGTTGGGTTATTGATCTGGAGGCTTTCAGGATATCCCACAGGATAAGAAAATGGTAATGTCTCTCTCAGCCTACAATATTGATCCTTCTTCCCTAATAAGAAAAAATTTCAACATTTTATGAAAATGATTGATGTGGTACATGTTACCGAAGATAAAGTAAATTGAAAATTGCAGAATTATTCCTAAAGGAAAAGGAGTATTCCATTATGTTCTTAGAGAAATCAATTTTTTTCCTTCAGATATTCTGAAAATTAATGCTACTTTTTAGATGCCTCTGGCTGTATATATTCTTAACCATGTTATCATCTGTATCTTTGATAATTTGGCTTATTGATACAAAGATTTAATCTGTTATGTGTAATTAGGGTCCTGTTCTATTCATGCTTTTTGTACGATTAATTAGGTGTTTTTTTTTAATTTATATTCTGGTACCTCATTAATTTGGTGAAAATAATATTTGGTTGGTGTATCTAATCTCTCATCCTCAGAAATACAATCATAAATGCAAAGAAATATCTTTCTTTTAGGTTTGAATTTCTACTCTATAAGAAGTTTGGATTAACTGATCCCTAACAGCTCAAAATTGTTACGGCTTAATCTTACTCAGTGGTTGGGGTCTGTCTCATCCTTAGTCATCTTCCTAGGCGTTCTCCCCATATCATTCTCAGACCATTTTACAATTCAGAAAGAATAAGTAGCTATTTGGTTACTTTGCAGTAACTAAGAAAAATGAGTTTAGAAGGAATCAAGTTTGAAACCACATGTTAAAATCCTGCCAAAGTGGAATTTACCTAAAATTGGGCATGCCAGTAGTTATATTGGGCCAGTAATTATATGAATAAGAATCTTATAGCAGGTGTACATTTTTAAAATTATAGTTTTATTGGTCTGTTAGTATTTAACTAAATTTGAGATGTCATCAGTAATTAGGGGCACCATTATTTTATGCATTGCTAAGAAAAAAAAGCATTCAGTGGTAGAAGGCTCACCTGCTGTGGGCCAGGATCCAGGTTCAATTCCCAGCCTATGTACCAAAAAAAAAAAAAAAAAAAAATTAGGTTTTTGTAGTTTTTAGGGAATCCATGCTGATCTTATCACTGCTCATTTTATATGCGTTTCTTTATACAGCACCTCAGGCAAGTAGGAGTGGCTGGAAAATTTGTTGAGTTTTTTGGAAGTGGAGTTTCACAATTGTCTGTAGTTGATCGAACTACAATAGCAAACATGTGTCCAGAATATGGTGCTATCCTCAGCTTCTTCCCTGTTGACAATGTGACATTAAAACACTTAGAACATACAGGTAAGAAGATATAATATCCTTAAGATTAATGGTTATATTTCCAGTGTGTCTGTCTGATAATGTTTTATATCATTTACTATCATTTACTGTTGAAAGTGGCTTCCAAATAAACTGCAACTGTTAGGAGATGGTTGCCTCAATTTCTAGTCTCCTGTAGCCTATTCACAGCAAGTTAAAGGAATTATTCAAAACTCCCGATCCTTGACTTTCTTTTTCTCTGTAATGATGGATACCTCCAGTCCTGCTTAGGATCAAAGGTTGCAATTTAAAGGAAATTGGACTTGAGCATTCATAGCTATTTTCCTCATACATCTGGAAGTAGAGGAGCCACCAGACAAGAGAATTTTTTAACATTTTCATTACTCCAAGAAAATAAGAATAAAAATTTTTAAAAAGTGAAAAAGAACACCCCAAACATCCCATCCCTCCCATTCTTCCTATGTTTGTTTATTTTTTGTCTTTTTTTTCTTATTATCTGTCCATAAAGTGGATAAAGGGAGTGTCAGTCACAAGGTTTCATAATTACACAGACACACCTTAAAAGTCTGTAGTTGGGTGCATGGGTGTTTCAGTGGTGGAATGCTTGCCTTCCATGCGGGAGACCCAGGTTCAATTCCTGGACCATGCACCTTAAAAAAAAAGTCTATAGTTATTCAGTTATTTTCAAGAATCAAGGCTATTGGATTACAGTTCAACAGTTTCAGGGAGTTCCTTCTAACTACTCCAATACCCCAAAATACCACAGAAGTATAAGTGTTAGAACGACCTCTCAATTTGAAATCTCTTAGCCACTGAAACTTTATTTTGTTTCATTTCTCTTCCACTTCTCTCACAGAAGTTGAAGTTTTAAAATACAATCAATATCATCCTTTACACTTTAGTCTGATTTACTTTAGTATTATCAAGATAACCATCATTTGTATCTCTACTTGAAGTCTGATCTCCTTCTCAGTGTTTAAAACAGTTGCTGTATGGGGTAATGCTGATTTTCGTAGCTCTAAACTTTAGCTCTGAGTCTCAGGTGTCACACAAGTATCCAAAGTTCCGGGGAATGACCAGGTTATATACAAACAGCTTAGTATCTCAGAATTTAGAAATAAGTTAAAACCCAAAATTTGATTTTGAGATCCCATTTATCTTTTCTCATTGCTCACACTGGTCTAGGAAACTGCCTCCTATCACACGATCTGGAAGATATTTCCCTACATTTGTCTTCTAAAAGTTTAATAGTCTTAGCTCTAACTTTTAGGTCTTTGATCCATTCTGAGTTAATTTTGGTAAAAGATGTGAAATATGGATTTTCTTTAATTCTTTTGGATATGGCTATCCTGTTCTCCAAATGCCATTTATTGAAGAGGCTGTTCTGTCCCAGTTGAGTTGGCTTGACTGCCTTATCGAAGATCAGTTGTCAGTAGATGAAAGGGTCTATTTCTGCTCCCTCAATTTGATTCTGTTGATCAGTCTATCTGTTTTTATGCAAGTACCATAATGTTTTGACCATGTAACTTTGTAATATGCTTTAAAGTTAGGTACTATGAGACCTTCCACTTCATTCCTTTTTCTCAAAATATTTTTAGCTGTTCAGAGCACCACCCTTCCAAATAAATTTGGTTATTAGTTTTTCTATTTCTGCAAAACAGGTTGGAATTTTAATTGGTATTGCATTGAATCTGTAAATCAACTAAATCAATTTGGTTAACATCAACATCTTAACTATATTTAGTCTTCCAGTCCATAAACCTGGTATGTCCTTCCATTTGTTTAGGTCTTCTTTGATTTCTTTTAGCAATTTCTTGTAGTTTTCTGTATACAGGTCTTTTCTGGCCTTGGTTAAATTTATTCCTAAATAGTTTTTTCTTTTTGTTGCTATTATAAATGGAATTTTTTTCTTGATTTTTTTCCTCACTATGGTCCTTACTCTAGTATATAGAAACACAGTTGATTTGGAGGAGTACGCTGCTACTCTGCTGTACTCATTTATTGGCTCTAGTAACTTTGCTGTAGATTTTTAAGACATTTAACATAAAGTATCATGTCGTCTGCAATCAGTGAAAATCTTACTTCTTCCTTCTCAATTTGAATGCCTTTTATTTCTTTTTCTTGTCTACTTGCTCTAGTTAGCGCCTCTACCACAATGTTGAATAGCAGTGGTGATAGTGGGCACCCTTATCTTGTTCCTGATCTTAGAGGGGAAAGCTGTCATCCCCTTGGGCGATGATGTTAGCTGTGGGTTTTTCATATATTCCCTTTATCGTTTTGAGGAAATTTCCTTCTGTTCCTGTCCGTTGAAGTGTTTTCATCAAGAAACGATGTTGAATTTTCTCAAATGTCTTTTGTACAGCAGTTGAGATGATCATGTGGTTTTCCACTTTGATGTCATATACTACATCAATTGATTTTCTTGTGTTGAATCAGCCTTGCATAACTGGAATAAATCCCACTTGGTCGTGGTGTATAATTTTAATGTGCTGCTTGATTTGATTTGTTAATATTTTGTTGAGGATTTTTGCATCTCTATTCATTAAAGAGATTAGTCTGTAATTTTCTTTTCTTGTGGTATCTTTGTCTGACTTTGATATCAGAGTAATGTTGACTTCATAAAATAAATTAGATAGCTTTCCTTCCTCTTCAATGTTTTTGAAGTATTTGAGCAGAATTAGTATTAATTCTTTCTTGAATACTTGATAGAATTAACATATGAGGCCATGTTGTCCTAGACTTTTCTTTTTTGGGAGTGTCTTGATGACTGATTCATTGTCTTTACTTGTGTTTGGTTTGTTGAGGTCATCTGTTTCTTCTCGAGTCAGTGATGATTGTTCATGTTTTCAAGTTGTATGTTTCATTTACATTGTCTAGTTTATTGGCATATAGGTACTCATAGTATCTTCTCTTTATCTCCTTTATTTTTGCAGGGTCAGTAGTTACAGCTCCTCTCCCATTTTTTATTTTGTTTATTTGCATCCTCTTTTTTTTTTTTTTGGTCAGCCTACCTAAGGGTTGATCAATTTTATGAATTTTCTCACAGAACTAACTTCTGGTTTTGTTGATTCTGTTGTTTTCATATTCTCAGTTTCATTTATTTCTGCTCTCATCTTTTTTTTTTTTTTTGCTTTGGGTTAGTTTGCTGTTCTTTCTGTAGTTCCTTAGGTATACAGTTAATTTATCTGTTTTTGCTTTTTTTTTAATAGAAGCGTTTGGGCCAATAAATTTCCCTCTTATCACCATCTTTCCTGCATCCCGTAAGTTTTGATATCTTGTGTTTTTGTTTTCATCTGCCTTGAGATATTTACTGATTTCTCTTGCAATTTTGTCTTTACTCACTGGTTGTGTAAGAGTGTGTTGTTTAGCCTCCATGTATTTGTGAATTTTCTGGCCTTCTACCTGTTATTGATTTCCACCTTCATTCCATCATGATCTTAGAAGGTAGTTTTGTATTATTTCAGTCTTTTTAAATTTATGAAGACTTGCTTTGTGACCTAATGTGGTCTATAAGCACTTGAGAAAAATATGTATCCTGTTGTGGGGTGTGGTGTTCTGTAAATGTTTGTTAAATCTAGTTCATATATTGCATTTTTCAGCATCTTCCTTATTGATCATCTGTCTTGATGCTTTGTCCATTGATGAGAACAGTGTATTAAAGTCTCCAGCTATTATTGCAGAGGTGTCTACTTCTCCCTTCAATGTTGTCAGTGTTGCGTCACGTTATTTTGGGGCATTGTGGCTTGGCGCATAAATATTTATGATTGTTAGTCTTAAATATATCATACCACTGCCTTCTCGGGTCATGATTTCTATGTGATAAATTCACACATAGTCTTTGAGCTTCCCTTGTATTTGATGGATTGCTTTTCTCTTGCTGCTTTCAAAATTCTCTCCTTGTCTTTCACCTTTGACAGTCTGATTAGTAAGTATCTTGGAGTAGATCTGTGCAGATCTATTCTATTTGGGGTACTCTGTGCTTCTTGGGTCTGTAATTTTATGTCTTTCATAAGAGATGGGAAATTTTCAGTGATTATTTCCTCCATTAGTCTTTCTGCCCCTTTTCCCTTCTTTCCCTTCTCTTCTCCTTCTGGGATACCCACAGCACATTTATTTGTGCACTTCATGTTGTCATTCAGTTCCCTGAGACTCTGCTCATATTTTCCCATTCTTTTCCCTGTATGTTCTTTTGTGTCTAGGATTTCAGATATCCTGTCCTCTAATTCACTTTTCTTTTCTTCTGCCTCTTCAAATCTGCAAGTGTAGATCTCCATTGTGGTTTTCATCTCTTCTGTTGTACCTTTTCTTCCCATAAGTTCTGCCATTCGTTCTATCAAGCTTTAGAGTTCTTCTTTGTGGTTACCCAGTATCTTCTTTCTGTCTTTCATCTCTTTTGTCATATCTCCCCTCAACTCATTGATTTGATTTTTTATTTGATTTAGCATGTTTGATTGAACATTAATTAGTTGTTTCAACTCCTGTATCTCATTTGAAGTGTTATAATGTTCCTTTGACTGGGCCATATCTTTGTTTTTCCTAGTATGACTCGTAATTTTTTGTTGGTGTCTCAGCATCTGGTTTACTTTATTAGTTTATTCTGGAGGTTGTTTTCTCTCTTTTACCTAGGGTTTTCTTGTTGGTTGGCTTTGTTCTCTTATCTGTTTTTTTTTTTTTTTTTTTTGGTGTTCAGTTCAATTTATTCTAGACCTCCAGCATGGCTTCTGTTTAACTGTTCAGAATTTTTCAGCTCTTTTTATGGTTCTTACCCTACCTATACGGAACTTTTTTTGAGGAGTGTCTCCCCAGATATGATCAACTCCAGTCAAATTTTCCAAGACAAGGCAGGCCCAGGTCTCAGGAGGAGGGTGTGATCAGTATCAAGTTTCCCTGAGAATGAGACCCAGCAGGTTGTCTGACTTTGCTGTGGAGCCCCTAGACTGTGCTTTTCCTGTCCTCCCCAGCAGGTGCTGCTTGTCAGCCTGCCAGGGATGTGGTGGAGGCAGAGGTTGAGGAGGGTGTGGTGGAGGCAGAGGTCAAGGTGGAAGGTGGGCTTAAGCTGTGCTGGTTCCCAGCTCCTGGGATCTGAATGGTGTTCAGTGGAGTAGCCATTTGAGCTGGGTGCGTTTTCTTGGAGAAGATAAGCCCTTTAGGGAATTATCTCCTTCACTTGTGACTTATCTTAACTCAGCCCTTGCCTGGGTTAGTGCTAACATTGAAAATGCCTGAGGCTTTCTCTTATGAGCTACCCTTAGAATAAAATAAAATAAAAAAAAAAGTAAATAAAATCCTTTATTTAGAGCCAGTCCCTAGCCTCCAAGGTTTACCAGTCAAGAATGGAAGATGGTACCCAGCTCTAGAAAGGGGCACAACCCTTTTCCAGTATTCGGAGCTCAACAGACTCCATTTTATTTATTTATTTTTTCTTTGCCAGTCTCTTCCTCTGCCAGGAGAGAAAGACCTGGGGGTTACCTTCCTGCTTTCTCTGCATTTTTCAGTGCTTAGAGCTTATATTCAACAGGCAGAGTTCTCGCCTGCTGGAGACCCGGGTTCGATTCCCAACGTCTGCCCATGCAAAAAAAAAGTGTAATTGGAGCTTGGTTGAGCTACCTACCCTCGCTCCTAGTATAGTCTGCTTCTTTTTTCCCACTGGGAAGTGTCTCTGGCAGCCTGCCATGCCACTGGGGGAGAGGTGCCAGCCTTTACAGGTTGGGGGCTTTACCTACAGTTCTGCACCATTATCTCAGCCCTTCCACCCATTCCAGACTGGTGTATGATGTGTGTCTAGTCGCGAATGTTCCCCAAACAGTTGTTCCAGACAGTTCCTGCTATTTATTAGCTGCTCTAGAGGACTAACTAAATACTGAATTCCACACCTTCCTATGCCACCATATTGACCCACCTTGAAAACTTTCAAAATTGTTAGCATCTAAATTCATTTAATTTCTGGAAGATCTTATTAGATCTTTTTATTTTCCTACTCTACAAACACTTTATGTAATTATTATCATTTAGGAGAAAGTGATGAGCTTCTTACTCTTCCTGGTTGGTAGTAATATTTTATGTTCAGCTTCAGTATTGGTTTTTCTTTTGCAAACAGTATGTTTTGGTGAGTTTTGTAGAACTTGTTCAGTATTTTTTATCTTGTTTGTGACCAAGTAACTTTTGAAGTGGGACAATTCACGTTTTGTGGCATTTTCATGAAGGTAGAGTTTTGATTACTTTTGAAGATAACATCATGTACTCATTTATAAAGACTTCTGTTCTGGGTACTATATAGTATTTGCTTCTTGCTCATTGGTGAATCTCAGTACCTAAATCCCCCCAAATTTCAAATATTCCTTATAAGATTTTTTGTTCTTCTTAGGTTTTGAAAAAGCCAAACTCAAGTCAATGGAAACGTACCTTAAAGCTGTGAAATTATTTCGAAACGACCAGAATTCTTCCGGAGAACCTGAGTACTCCCAGGTATATTCAGAGTGACTCTTAGTTAAGAATATAAATTCTGGAGCCTCACCTCCTGGGGTTAGGATCCCAGCTCTACCACTTACTGGATGTATGGGCAATTTATTTCATCTTTCTGCTTCAGTTTCCTCATCTCTAAAATAAAGAATAATGTCTATCATAAGATTCTTAAGTGGATTAAATGCAAATTCATAGAATAGTTCCAAGCACACAGTGCTCAGTAAGTGTTAGCTATTGTTATTATTTAACAACTATTATTTGTGACCCAGTATTTTGATTTTGTTTATTGGTCTTTACATAGATTTCTAGTATGGTGAATTTTATAAAGAGCATTCTAATAAAAAATTTTAACAATTTCATAAAGCTTTATGACAGTGTTTTTAGAATTTGAAATATATGATTGACTCTTTTCTCAATTTTTTCCTGCTTTATGATTAGAGTACTATTATATCCTCCCAAAGTTTCAATTTCCCTGATGTCTACATCTGGTTGATGAATATATTTGCAACAATTCAGAAAGTACTGTATGGTTGTGTGGTCTTAAATGTTGGTTTTAAAGAAATTTTTCAATCCAAGCAAGTATCTGTTATCTGTTGGAAATTTACATATTGAAGGGCTAAGTGAAATTCACTTTTAGGAATGTCTTCATTGTAGTAATATTCATTTTCTAAGAGTGTGTCAAGGATCAAAAATAAAATAACTTGCTGTAACAATAGGTCTAATTAACTATTAAGGTCTTCTTTATAGGAAAATATACTTTCTCAACCAATTTTATTTTTCATAACATTTCACTATCTGAAGTTTTATTTATATTTGTTTGTCATCTTCCTGCATTAGAATGCAAGTAAGGGCTTTAAGTACATGTACTTTCTCTGTTTTGTTTGATGCTGTATCCCCAGTTCCTAGAACCTTGCCTCACATGTGGTAGATAGTCAGTAAACATATTAGATGAATAAATGACTACAGATAAGTATATTGAAGGCCAGTGTAGGTCCCATGGGTATTGAATTTCTAACACTTTATAACACTTTGCAATTGTGTGGCACATTGGACAAGTCTTTTAATTTCTGATTGTTTTCTAAGATCCCTTCCAGCTCTAGATTCATAATCTATTGTTTTGTCCACATTTTAAAAGAAGAAAAAGGTAGAAAAAATAAGAAAAATCAAATGGAAAAATTTGGCTGGTTGAATAAAATGGAATAAATTTTTTTACTTTTAAAAAACTTGACCAGATTAAGAAATAATACTGAAATCCATCAGGATGTTGATGTCAACATAAAGCAAAGACTAGGATCACCTGGACCCATAAAATAAAGTATAAGAAGGTGTTACAGTTATGACTGGTCACAGTAAACAGTACTGCTAAATAACGAGCACCATTGTGAAGAAAACTTAATTTGAATTGACCATACACCAAAAATAAAATGCACAAAGGAAAATGGAAGATGTAGATGGAAACATAGTTAAAAAGTGGTATTTTAACAAAATACTGTTTCTCAACCGAAGAATAAAATGTTGACTATCTGAATAATAAAGCAGAATCCAAATTTTTATGGTTAATTAAATAATAAGTATAGAAAATATACTTTTTCAGATATCCTTAGTAAGCTTTCATCACATGTATTCATTTTGTTTATCACAGAGAAGAGTTCAGAAAAATTATGCATGTCGTATTTTCTCATAGTTCAGTAAAACTATGAACTAATTGCAAAAATGTAACCCACCACGCCTGATGGATAACCTGGAAGTTTTGGCAGTTATTTTCTAAATAACTTTATCACTGAGAAAATTAGAGATGTATTTAAAAATCTTGGGAAAACGTCCTTTTAGATACTTCTTAAGAAAATTTTTTAAATGACAGTGGTGAGGTTGATAAATAAAATTAATATCTGAATCTTTGAAAGATTAGAAAATCTAAGACAAATACAAATAAAATGAGAGACGTAACAGCTGATAATAGAGAAGACAAAAATATATTAGAACTTATTAAAGAATCAGTACATTTAAAAATAGATATAAATTAGATCTTAAAATACCAAAATTGACAAAGTAAGAATTAGGGTTTGAGTAAATTAATCATTGGGGAGAAAATTACAAAAGTTGTAAAATAGCTACCCCCAAAAGATACTCAGGCCTGGTATTGCTACAGGGTAATTTTTAACTTTTAAAGGACAGATAATTTCCATATTGTAACAGTTTTTTCTGAATATTGAAAAAGGTAGTTTGTCCTATGGCCTTAAATTACAAAATGAAAACTGTTATTGGTAAAATGTTCTTAATAAAATATGAACTACTCAACCATAATAATGAATGATGAGATTATTAACTATAAATATAGTTCATCTTAGAAATATGCAGCTGGTTCAGTACTGCTGCTACAGTAGATAAAATTAAGTTTACATAGATAATAACCAGGCTCTTGGATATATTAAATTCTTCAACTTGACCTAAGTACCTTAAGAATATATCAGGAATTCAGTAACAGTTTTACAGTTATTTCTAAGTGTTGCCTATTATATATTAGAAACTTAGAGATAACATTGCTCTAAAATTCTCATTGCTGTTTTTCCTTTAAAATTTTCTAAGGCAATTTAGTAAAATCGTATGTTCCTGGTCATGAAAAATAAATTATAGTGAACCCTCAGAAACTTAATTAGTAAGTTCCCTAGAAGCCGTGAGGTTGGCAGACTTTCTGCAAGGGACCATATTAATATGTCAGGCTTTTGGGACCATAAGTTTTCTCTCGCAACTACTCAGCTCTACTGTGGTAATAAAATACGGCCATAAACAATGTGTAAATCAGTGAAAGTGGCTGGAGTAAGCCTGCTTGCTGCCTGACCCCTGATCCAGCATAAATGTCAGCAAACTTTCTAACTTTGAAGGCTATAAACATTAAAAATACATCCAGAGGAGCCTCAGTTGGTTCTTGAAACATTAAAAAAAAAAAGGGATGATAATTTTGTAGATATGGTAGAAAATGTTGGGTTGTATAATAATATATTTACATTGTTTCAGAGCTGATTGAATTGTTCTGCCTGGAAAATCTTACTCGGGTTAAGTGGAGGAACTTCTTGATTCTGCTATGGTTTGGTTTTCTTAATTACGCAGACGTTTAGAAGGCAAGGTTACCAACTTTGCAGATGACACACGTGTGAAGTAGATCAAGCATTGCATTGTGTAATACAGGGCAAATAAATTGATGGATGAACTGTGGTGCAAAACAAGCTGAATTTTAATAGGGATAAATTTCTTAAAAGTACTGTAGGAGAGGAACAAGAATTCTTTCATCTTACAACAGTAGACTCATTTTCTAAGTTGCCTTTTTTTTTTAAATGAATTTGTCTTTGCTCTTTTTAAGAGGTAAATTCAGTGAAGGGGAGAAAAGCCTCTTTATTATTTTCTTTAGAACTGTATGTCAACCACTTGCACAGAAATTGGCATTGTATCATACAGGGTCCAATTAGGAGATTGAAACCATACAATAATCTGAATAAAGAAAGTTTAATATAAAGATTTTTACAGGGAATTGGAATAATGGAGTTGGTGACTAGGAGTTAAAGAGAACACTAAATAATGCAAAAATAGATGTAAGGAGTAGCTAATAACTCTAAATCTAAGATATAGTGCTCAAAGAAGGTCCTCATCCCTCAGGGCTGGAATCTCCAGTCCTTATTGGAGAGGGTGTAGCTGTTGCTCATTGTTTATCAGAAAAGTCGGTGTAGTGCCACACCTTCGAATTCAGTGTAAAGTTACCTGAGTCAGGTGCCAGGGGAGACCATTCATGGAAGATACCTTGGCTGGCAGTACTCCACTGGAAGCTGCTGGGTACTGTCAGCTGTTGGACCCTGCTTGATGCAGGTGCTAGAGAAAGACATGCTTTGCCAAAGCTGGGCAGTGGAGAAAGTTGTGTCCTGCTCGAGCCTAGGACAAACTGTGCTATGAGAAGAGGGTGCTGGAAAAAGTGCACTCTGTAGGGCTGGAGAAAGTATGATGGACAGAAGCCTGGCCAGCAAGGCCCTCTGGAACCAGGGGGAGAAAAACCCTGTCCTCTTGCAGTCTCTCTCCCGCACCCTCTACTTAACAAGCTTAACATCATGTGAGCTGACAAGGGAGAGAATATTTACTAAGCACACCTTCGTTATCACAGAGCAGACAAATAAGGATAAATTTGAAGCTCAAAGGCAATACATTGATAACTGACATAGGCATCTACTTTGTTATTGGGCATCTAAGACAATATCTTTGTGGGAAAAAACATTTGGGGAACCATAAATTTTATATAGATTAAATAATTGATGTTGTAGTAGTTTGCATAATACCCTGCAGTTTTGCTTTTAGTAAATATTCATATATTAATGTAAAAATAAATTTAAATGGATTTGTTTAAAATCTTAATGTCTGGATGTATTACACCATTAAAACAAGTATGAATATATTCATTCTGCTTCAGAAAGTAATGCTTGAATTTGGTCTGTATTTGTGAATTCTAATTCCTTTTCTACTTTTTCTTTCATTTCCTAGATGATCCAGATTAGTCTAAATTCAATAGTTCCATCTGTTAGTGGTCCCAAAAGACCTCAAGATAGAGTTGCTGTGACAGATATGAAAAGTGATTTCCAGGCTTGCTTAAATGAAAAGGTAGATAGATAACTTTATTGTTATCTGTATTTGTCATCATGCTTTTTTGTTCCAAATAGTGAAGAACCAACAAAATAACCTATAAACTCAATCCGCTGTTACATCATATACCAGCAGCCCCTTTTTCCTTCAGTTCAGTGTGCAAGTCAGTGATTTGAAGAGCTTATTATTCCCAGATCCACTGTGAAGATCAGAGGTTGATTTTGGCTATTTAAATGATAATTCAAATTAATTAAATTGAGTCAAATTAAAAATTGATCTCCTTGGTCACATAGCCTCATTTCTAATGCTGAATAACTATGTGGCTATGGCTCCTGTATTGGACAATACAAATATAAGGCATTTCCTTGACTGACTTGGGTAATTATTACCTTGTTTCATCTGTTCTGTACACACACAGAGGACTGTTTGGAAGCAGGTCTTCAGGGCTCTCTCTTTGGGGCTGGTTTGGGGGGAGGGGGAAGTGTAAGGGTCAGGAATTGAACCCGGGTCTTCTTCATGGCAGGCGAGCATTCTGCCACTGAACAACCTGGGCACCCTTCAGGGCTATTTTTGACAGAAGAAAATTTATACACTTCTTGAAAACTCTTGAGAACAGGATGGTATCTGGATCCTGGGTAGAGTTGGCTGGGCTGATTTAGTAGATGGAAACTTTGTATATGAACACCACACTCCTGTCATGACTATTCAGATTCATGCTTCAGCTGAATTACAACTACTAAATTTCATGACCTTCAGTATCACTCACAAATAGAATTATTAAATCATCAATGCCAAAGATCTGCTGTATTTTCTGCCCATCTTTTTCTATACATGTCGAGAATATCTCATTTATAATTACATGCAAATTTGTATAGGTTGGATTTAAAGGATTCCAAATTGCAGCTGAAAAACAAAATGATATCGTGTCTATTCATTATGAAGGAAGTGAATATAAGCTGTCTCATGGGTCTGTGGTCATTGCTGCAGTTATCAGTTGTACCAATAATTGCAATCCATCTGTCATGCTTACTGCAGGTAAGTTGTGTTTATGGCCATAAATTTTTTTTTCCCATAATTTTTAGCTTTTCTGTTTCTTAGATTAGGCATAAGCATCAAAGTTTATGTGTAATATTGAAAGACTTTCTAAGATTCTAATTAGGCCTTAAGGAGCCTAGGGTTGATTTGTTTTATTAATTTTGTTTTTTGTTACACAGAAGTACATTGTTTTTTGACCATAACTTATTTGTGTATTAGTCTTAGATCATGTCCACTTCTGTGTTTATTTAAAAGAAGAGTTGATTAACGGGTGTTTTTTGATTACCTACTAGAAGCTTGGCAAAGCAGTGTTCTAGATTAATTCCTTTGAGGGTATAAAGGAAGTAAAAGTTATTAACAAGAATTATAAATAACACCAATTATATACACAGGAACAATTAGTAAAACCATGTCTAGTAAATGTTAAATTGCTGTTAGTATATTATGATTGTTATGCTTAATGATACAGTTAGTTATCTGTTTCATATATGTTTATCCTTCTTTCCATTAATGTGCATAATGCTTCGATGTCGGTTTATACCTTAATAATTTGAAATGTAAATGCTAATATTTTTATTACAAATTTTATTTATTTTATGTGAAGCAAATTAATAGAATAAAATGTACAGAATAATGACAGTAAATTAATGAATTTGAACTTTTACTGTAACCTCAATTGGAGAACAGTCTGTTAAGCCCTTTCTTGTGTCCTACTTTACATGAAAAAAAGAGAGAAACACTGCCACAATAAATAATTGTTTGTTGACTGTGCAGGTCTTTTGGCCAAAAAGGCTGTTGAAGCAGGTCTGCATGTTAAACCTTATATAAGAACAAGTTTATCTCCAGGCAGTGGGATGGTTACGCATTACCTCAGTTCAAGCGGAGTACTACCTTATCTTAGTAAGCTTGGGTGAGTGACCATTATCATTATTTATATTGGCATTAGTATTCAGCAACTCCTGAAGCCACTTGCCTTATATAGATGTATATGTATATGCCAAGAAAAGTTGGATATTTAGGAAAAACATGAGTTAAACACAAATTACTTCTCTTCTGATTGTTACCTTGCTATTTACCACACAATCTTTGAGGCCTTATCAATCAGCACATATTTATTGGGCAAATCCAGTGAGTGAGGAGGCACTGGAATGAATACAGAGGAGACATGAACTCTGGCTTCAGAATGCTTAGTTGGAAAGACATACATTTAAAACGAAGTAACCGTGACAATATAAGAGATGGCATCAATTAGTAAGTAACTTCCGTGAGCTGTGTAGATCAGTTCAGAAAAGAGTGGTATCTCAGGTATTGCCTTTATTTACTGACTAAATTGTCTTAATTGATGTTTTTTGTATGTGTGCAAATTGGGTCTGTAACATATAGGTTAAGTTGCCCCTGAACTTTGAGGAAAATAACTTTTACCTTTCTTGAATAACTGATGCTAGCTATATTTTTAAAATTAATTTCTTTTTAATTGTGGTAAAGTACACATAACCCAGAAATCACTTTAACCATTTTAAGTGGACAGTTCGAGAGAAAGTACATTGACAGTACTGTGTAACTTTCACCACTGTCTGTTTCTAGACTATTTTCATCATCCTAAACTGAAACTAATACTCATTTAGCAGTAACTCCCCCTTTCCCATTCCTGCCACTTCTTGTAACCACTATTCCGCTTTCAGTTTCTGTGAATTTGCTTATTCTAAGTATTTCATATAAGAGAAGTCATATAATATTTGTCTGTTTGTTTCTGGTTTCATTCAACACTATGTCTTCAGGGTTCATCCATGTTGTAAGATGAACCTGCACTTTTTATGACTGCATTATATTCTGTTGTATGAATATAGCATGTTTTGTTTATCTGTTCATCTATAAATGGACACTTGGGTTGCTTCCATCTTTTGGGTATTATGAATAATGCTGAGATATTGTATAAATATCTTTCCAGGTCCCTGCTTTTATTTCTTTTGGATTAGAAGTGTTGGATTGCCCAGTCCTAAGATAATTTTCTATTTTTGGACCTTATAGTAGGCAATTCTACTTCTAGGTATATATCCAAAAGCATTAAGAGGAGGGACTGTAACATATTTGCATATGATACATATAACATACCAACGTTAATAGGGGTTATTCACAACAGACAAAAGGTAAAGTGTAATTGCCAGGTCATATGTAATTCAATGTTTAATTTTCTGAGGGAACTGCAAGCTGTTTTCTACAGTGCTTGCACCATTTTACATTCTCACCAACAATGTACAAGGATTCCTGTTTCTCCGCATCTTGCCAACAAATTTTATTTTTCATTTTTTCAATAGTAGCCATCTATGGGCAGTGCAACAGTGGCTCAGTGGCAGAATTCTCGCCTGCCATGCCAGAGACCCAGGTTCGATTCCCAGAGCCTGCCCATGCCCCCAAATAATAATAATAGCCATCTAGTGGGTGTGAAATAGTATCTTATTGTAGTTTTAATTTGCATTTCTCTAATGGCTGATGATATTGAGCATCTTTTGAGGTAGTTATTGGCCATTTGAATATCATATTTGAAGAAATGACTATTCATATCCTTGACCCATTTTTTTGAGTTGTTTGCCTTTTTGTTGTTGAGTTGTATGAGTTCTTTATATATTAGGAATATTAACCCCTTATTAGATGTATGGTTTCCTAATATCTTATCCCATTCTATAAGTTGTCTTCACTTTCTTGCCATATCCTTTGCTGTGCAAAAGTTGTAAATTTTTATTATGTCCCATTTATCTTTTTTTTTCTTGTTCATGTTTTTGTGTAAAATCTAAAAAATCTATTGCCTACTACAACGTCCTAAAGATATTTCCCTCTATTTTCTTAAAAGAGTTTTATGGTATTAGCTCTTTGATCTAAGTTCACTTTTATATGTTGTGTGAGATAGGGTCCTCATTCAGTCTTTTTTTTTTTTTTTTTTTTTTTTACATGGGCAGGCACCGGGAATCGAACCCAGGTCCTCTGACATGGCAGGCAAGTGTTCTTGCCTGCTGAGCCACTGTGTCCCGCCCCACATTCAGTCGTTTGCATGTGGATTTCCAGTTGTCCCAGCACCATTTGTTGGAGAGACTGTCCTTTCCCCATTGAATTGACTAGGCACCCTAGTCAAAAATCACCTATAGATGTATGGCTATAGATGTATGGATTTAACTCTGGATTCTCAATTCTTTTCCAGTGGTTTATATCTCTACCCAGTTTTAATTACTGTAGCTTTGTAGTAAGTTTTGAAGTCAGGAAGTGTGAATCCTCCAACCTTGTTCTTTTTCAAGATTTTTTTTGTGTTTGGGACTCTTGCAATTCCATATGAACTTAGGATCAGCTTTTCCATTTCAGGAAAAAAAGACTGTTAGAATTTTGAAAGGGACTGCATGGAATTTGTAGGTTGCTTTAGACAGAATTGACATCTTAACACTAGTATTCCAATCCATGAACACCGGATGTCTTTCATTTATTTAGGTCTCCTGTCATTTATTACAGAAATGTTTTACAGTTTTCAGTGTACTGGTCTTTCACTTCCTTGGTTAAATTTATTACTAGGTACTTTATTCTTTTAGATACTATTATAATTGTTTTCTTGATTTCCTTTTCAGATTGTTCATTTCCGATGTGTAGGAGCCCACCTGACTTCTGTGTATATCCTACAACTGTGTTGAATTTGTTTATTAGCTCAAGTAGCTTTCTTGTGGGTTCCTTGGGATTTTCTTTGTGTGGAAGCATGTCATCTGCAAATAAAGATAATTTTACTTCTTTGATTCCAGTTTTAGTGCCTTTTTACTTCTTTCTCTTGCCCCCTCTGGCTAGACCATCCAGTACAGTGTGAGTAACCGTGGTCAGTAGTGGGCATTCTTGTCTTGTTCTTGATCTGAGGGGAGAAGCTTTCAGTCTCACCATTGAGTGATATTTGCTATGGGTTCTTCATAAATGCTTTTAATCATGTTGAGAAGGTTCATTTCTATTTCTAGTTTTCTGAGTGCTTTTATCATGAAAGAATATCATATTTTGTCAAATGCCTTTTCTGTATCAATAGAGATGATCATTTAGTTTTTTTCCCTTCATTCTGTTGTATTGCAATGATTGCTTTTCTTATGTTGAATCATCCTTGCATTCCTGAAATAAATCCCATTGGTCATGGTATATAATTCTTTTAATATACTGTTGGATTTGGTTTGCCAGCGTTGTATTGAGGATTTTTGCATTTATGTTCATAAGGAATATTGGTTTGTGATTTTCTTTTATTTTGCTGTCTTTATCTGTCCTTGGTGTTAGGGTGATTTTGGTCTCATAGAATTGAGTTAGAAAATTCTCCTCTTCTAATTTTCGAAAGTGTTTAAAGAAAACTTAGTGTTACAGCTTCTTTAAAAGTTTGATAGAATTCAACAGTGAAATCATCTGGTCCTGGAATTTTTCTTTATTGTGGGGTTTTGATTACTGATTCAATCTCTTTACTTGTATATGGCTGCTGAGATGTTCTATTTTTTCTTGCATCTGATCATTTGTATGTTTCTAAGAATTTGTGCATTTCATCAAGGTTTTCTAAATTCTTAGCATATAATTTACCCTCTTATAATCCTTTTTATTTCTGTAAGGTTGGTAGTTATGGCCCCATTTTCATTCCTAGTTTTACTTAGTTGTGTCTTTATCAATTTGGCTTAACGTTTGTTAATCTTATTGATCTTTCAAAAATCCAACTTTTGGTTTCATTGATTCTATTGTTTTTCTCATCTCTATTTAATTTGTCTCTTCTGTAATCTTTACTATTTCCTTCCTTCTACTAACTTTGGGTTTAGTTTTTTCTTGTTCTAATTTCTTTAGGTCTAAAATTAGATTATTAATTTGTGATCTTTCTTTTTTTAATGTAGACATTTAGAGCTATTCCCTCTGAGCACTGCTTTCACTGTGTCCCATAAGTTTTGGTATGTTTTGTTTTTGTTTTCATTCCTCTCAAGATATTTCCTGTTTTCCTTTGTGATTTCTTCTTTGACCCATTGTTTGGTTGAGAGTGTATTGTTTACTTTCTACGTATTTGTAAATTTTCCTGTTTTCCTTTTGTTACTGATATCTAACTTTATTCCATTGTTGTCTGAAAATATACAATAATTTCAATATTTTAAAATTTATAGGGTGGGCAACCGTGGCTCAGTGGCAGATTTCTCACCTGCCATGCCAGACACCTGGGTTTGATTCCCGGAGCATGCCCATGCCAAAAGGAAAAAATTATAATTTGATTTGTGGCCCAACATATTGTCTGTCCTGGAAAGTGTTCCATGTGCACTTGAGAAGAATGTATATTCTGCTTTTATTTGGTGAAATGCTCTATAGATATACATTAGGTCTAACTGATTAATAGTGTTGTCCTCTATTTCCTTCTTTTTGGATCTTCTGTCAACTGTTTAAAATGGTGTTTTGAAGCCTCCAACTGTTATTGTAGAACTATATATTTCTTCCTTCAATAATGTCAATTTTTGTTTCATTTATTTTGGGACGTATAATCATTGCATCTTCTTGCTAGATTGAACCTTTCTCAATATGTACTACTTTTTTGTCCCTTGTAATCTTTTTGATTAAAAGTATTTTGTCTGAAAATAATATAACCACTCTGGCTCTCTTTTAATTACCGTTTGTGGCCTTTTACTTTCAACATCTTTGTGTCTTTGTATCTAAAGTGAATTTCCTAGACAGCCTGCTTTTCATCCAGTCAGCCAATCTCTGTGTTTTAATAGAGGAGTTTAATCCATTGATATTTAATGTAATAACTTAACTGAAAATAATTTATTTTTGCCATTTCACTATTTGTTTTCGTATGTCCTGTATGTTTTCCTTAACTATTCCATTACTGCCTTTTTTTGACTTGGTTGTTTTTTGTAGAGTACCATTTTGATTCCCTTCTTTCCTCTTCACTATATTTTTTAGTTATTTTCTTAGTGGTTTGTTTATTTTCTTTGGAAATACAATGAACATCTTAAACCAGTAGCAACCTAGTTTCATAGTATATAAACTCTCTATTCTCATATAACTCCATCCCTCCCCATTTATATTGTTATTATCTCAGATTACATCGTTATACATTGACTGTCCATTAGCATAGATTTATAATGTTATTTTACACATTTGCCTTTTGATTCATATAGGAGGGGAAAACATTTACAAACCAAAAGTACAATAATACAGGATTTTATGTTTACCTATATAGTTATCTTTACCAATATTCTTTATTTCTTATTGCTTTGAGTTACTATGTAGCATACTTTATTTCAGCCTGAAGAACTCCATTTAACATTTTTTGTAGGGCAGGTCTTCTGGTAATGAACTCTTTCAGTTTTTATCTATAAATGTTATATTTTCTTCTTCACTCTTGAAAGATAATTTTGCTAGATATAGAATTCTTGGTTAATAGTTTTTTTCTCTAGAACTTTAAATATGCCATCCTACTGCCTTCTGGCCTCAGTAGTTTCTAAGGAGAAATCCTCTGTTCATGTTATTGGGGATCACTTTCATGTGACAGTTCACTTCTCTCTTGCTGTTTTCAAAACCCTTTCATCTTTTGATTCTGATAGTTCCGTCCTAGTGTGTCTTGGTGTATGTCTCTTAGTCTATTCCACTTGGAGCTCATTGCACTTCCTGGATTTGTGTGCTCAAGTCTTTTCATCAGATTTGGGGGGTTTTCAGCCACTTCTTCAAATACTTTTTCTGCCCTTTTTTCTTTTCTCTCTTGTTCTTCTGGGAGTCCAGGGATGTGTATATTGGTACTGATTATGTTTTTAGTGTACCTATTGGAACATTTTAACTCACATAAATCATTAATTCTTTTGAAAGTGTGATAAACTTTAGATTTTTCTAGTTTTAGAGGAGCAGCCAAAAGTAATTTAGAGTATTATCTGTAATCTTTTAGTTCTATCATCTTGGAGTATTTGTCACAGACTCTCTTTTAGGTTTAATGGTTGAAAATTAAAAGAGTTGCCCTTATCAGAATGCTCAGTTACAATACTAAGGTACAATACTCATGAGACTAAGCTCTTCAGACATTTGCATTTAGTAAAAATAACATGACTGAGAGTCAGGATTGATTCTCAGAATACTGTGAAATGACCATATTGATGAAAGTTAGCAAATCAAATCCATTTGTCATGAATATAATCTGAACTAATCTTATTGCAGCGATAAATGAAAGATAACATTTGTCCTTTCTTTACAAATGTGGCATTTTCCCCAGTTGCATATAAACTCTCTACTCATATATTTCTGTCCCTCCCCATTTATATTTTTATACATATATAATTTTGAAAGTATTTTTATTTTCTTGAAATGCAGATTTGAAATAGTTGGCTATGGATGTTCAACATGTGTGGGAAATACAGCACCCTTATCAGAAGCAGTTTTAAATGCAGTAAAGCAGGTAATAAGTGTATATCAGCAAGATGATCCATAAATTTTTTTTTAACTATGTTGTGTTTTGTTGTTTAATTATAGGAAATATATATTGCTGTATTTATGTTTCTGCTTTCCTTGAACCTTTTGGGAAGAGGGTAACTTGTGACTCTTATTCAATAAATCGTTTCTAGATCCTTGAAACTATTCTTTGATAATGTATATGTTAACTTCTGTAGTTTATTTATAGGATTAATAGTTCTGTAACTCATAGTAATATACTTTTTGGTTGTCTTGCCCTCAGAACTATAATATTTGAGATTGCTTATATTTGATTTTCTAAGTTTGTACCATCTCTTGAATTGAATATATATGTTTGTATGTATTTTTTTTCAGGGTGATTTGGTTACTTGCGGAGTTTTATCTGGAAACAAAAATTTCGAAGGTCGTCTTTGTGATTGTGTTCGTGCCAATTATCTTGCCTCTCCACCTTTAGTGGTAGCTTATGCCATAGCAGGCACAGTGAATATAGATTTCCAGACAGAGCCTTTAGGTATCATTTCCTTTATGTATATATCTGTGTGTATATATACCTGCACGCACTACCCCCCTTCAAAAAAAATCATATTTTTTAAATGCTTAGATCATCCATTCTTTTGATTATTTCAGGAAAACTTATAATGCATATTCATTTATGTGTTCACATGAGGAATATAGATGTTCAAGTAACTAGTTCTTCCAGCTGCTTAAGCCTTAGTCACCTTGGGTGTTAGATAACTTACTTGGCTTCTGTGACATGTCTTTGCTAAGTTATAAACAGTTTAAGAGAGTTACTTTTTATACTGAATATTATGCTAAAATCCTTTAACTAGGTACTGATTCTACTGGCAAGAACATTTACCTGCTTGATATTTGGCCTAGTCGAGAAGAAGTTCATCAGGTGGAGGAAGAACATGTAATATTATCCATGTTTAAAGCATTGAAAGAGAAAATAGAGGTAAGAGTCTCATTTATTTCTTAAATAATTTAAGTTTATTCCATGCATCTTTCTTTCTAAATTGTAATTTTTAATACACAGTTTTCTGTGAGTAATAGTCATTTTGTATCTGGAATTTCTAAGGACTAAGAGAATAGTTTATATTATTAGAATTTTATTTTATTTACTTACTAGAAATGTATAGCAGTACTTATATTTGGAGTCCTAAAGGTAGGGACACTTCATGGAAACTGCCCTTTTTTGTCACTCCCATTCAAATAGTTCAAAATTCAAAAGAGATTAAAATAAACAATGAAATCTCCCTCCTACCCATTCCCTAGCCATTCAGTTCACCTCCCTAGAGGCAGCCAATGTTGTAAGCTTTTTATGCATCCTTCCAGAAACATTTTATACACATACAAGCATAAGAACAGAAAATAAAAGTATAAGAGCAGAACAAGTATTTATTCACTTGGTAAATATTTATTGAGCCCCTACTGTGTGTTCTAGATGTTTAGGATGCATCAGTAAACAGAACAACAAAATTACCATGGGGAGAGGGAGACAGTAAACAGAATAACTAAATTATGCAGTGTGTTATAAAGTGACAGCAATTGTAGGGGAAAAGTAGTACAGGGTAGAGGGGATCAGGAGACAAAATTTAGAGAGCAGATTCCAGTTTTACATAGGGTGGTGAGGGAGGGCTTCCTTTAAGCCATACATCTGCCCAAAGAGCAAGGCTTTCCAGGTGGAGAGAACAATGCATGTAAAGGCTTAACGATGAAACCTTAAGTGTGGCTAGAGCACAGTGAATAAAAAGGATGATTGTGTTAATCAGGGTTCCCTAGAGAAACAGAACCAAAGGGAGAGACCTGTAAATATGAGATTTGTAAAGGTGTCTTACACAACTGTGGGAATGAAAGAGTCCAAAATCCGTGTGAAGCTGACAACTCTGGTGAAGGGTCTGGACGAATTCCACAGGAGAGGTTCTGTGGCTGAAGAAGCAGTGAAAGAATCTCTCTTCCTTAAAAGCCTTCAGCTGATTGGATTACCTCATTGTGTGGGGCGGGGGGCGCCTTAGCTGATCGCAGATGTAATCAGCCAAAACTGCAGTCCACTAACTGATGACTTAATACACCAGCCTTCCAGTTTATCAACCAGCCAGGAAGTATCCTTGCAGCAACATTCAGGCCAGTGCTTGCCTGACCAGTAAACTGGGCATAATCATTGGCCAAGTTGACACCGGAACCTAACCATTACAATAGTGATAGGAGATGATGTCTAAAAGAGAATAGAGGTCCGATTCCAAAGAGAATTTTAGATCATTAATCTTATTTTCTGAGTAAGATGGGGAGCCATTGGAAGGTTTTGCACAGAAGAGTGTTATCATCTACTTAAAATGATTATTCTGACTGTGCTTTGAAAATGGATTGGAGAGAGAAGGTTGGGGAGAAGGGAATAATGTGGAAGACCAGTGGCAAGCAGTCCTAGGTAAAAGATGTCGATGACATGGACCATTGGGTCAGCAGCAGAGCTGTTAAGAGATGTTGAAATTTTGGATATAGTTTGAAGGCAAAACCAGTAAGCAGTGATGTCAGACAAATGTATTGAGAAAAGCAGAGGTTCTTAAAGTAAGATAAATATGTTTTTCATTCTAGGTAGGTGTTACCATTCTTAATTACATTAAACTGTTATGCTGGTACCTCTTCTTGACTATGCATCTCACTCACTGAGATCAAGAGTTTGTTTTTCTCCATGGTACCATTCTTAAAGTTAAACAGCATACTCCACGACATATTTAATCTCTCTTTAACAACATATATAAATTTTTCTAAATTCTTTCGCTTTTTTCTGGACTCTAAAAGGCCTTATGTTCAGTATATATTGAAACTTAATTCTTAGGATATTCCTCAAGATCTAGTGTTGGAATTTCATGAGCACGTCTTATGTTCTGTCCAAAATGTCATGATTTTTTTTTACATTTTTCAGAGAAATATATTTGCAAAAAAGCAATATATTTCAGAGTACATTGTAACAGGTAATCACAGAATAGATTTCACAGTTTGGTCTGGGTTATGGTTCCGCAATTTCAGGTTTTACCTTACAGCTGTTCCAAGACATTGGAGACTAAAAGAAATATCAGTATAATGATTCAGCAGCCATACTCATTTATTAAATCCTATCTTCTCTTTTATAACTCCTCCTTCTCCTTTGATCCTTCTCCCAAACGTTTGGGGTAATTGGGCTATGCTCATTCTAACTTTTTCATGTTGGAAAGGTGTATTAACAATTTGGGCTAGGGGGATAGAACTAGTTGATGTTCTTGGAGAGTCTGGCCCCTCTGGGTTTCAAGACTTATCTGGCCTAGGAACAATCTGAGGTTGTAGGTTTCTGGAAAGTACTCTAGGTGCTTAAAACCTTTTTAGACTATCAGAGTTCTAGGTGTTCTTTAGGGTTAACAGATATGGTGTTGGTTGGGAGTTGGTAAACTGTGGTTTACTTATGTAAGCTGAGGCTTACATAAGAGTAGCCTCCAGAATAGCCTGTTGACTCTATTTGAAGTCTCTTAGACACTGATACCTTACAAAAATGTCGTGATTTTATAGATGGCATTATCTTTGTGTTTCCAAATGAAAAAGTCCTTTTTTATTATTATTATTTTGACCTAAGTACTATTTTATTCACTTGAACATAAGCCTCATTTTCTTTCTTTTTATTCCATATTCACAGAAGGGAAATAAATGGTGGAATTCCTTAGAAGCACCAGATTCAGTTTTGTTTCCCTGGGATTTAAAGTCCACCTATATTAGATGTCCTACGTTTTTTGATAAACTTGTAAGTAGAGTTTTACTATTTGAGCTTTTATAGATATGTATGAACTAAAAAAACTTTGTAAAGAGTGAAATGCCTTCATCTTTTACTTTATAGACCAAAGAGCCAGTTGCACTCCAGCCTATTGAAAATGCCCATGTGTTATTATATCTGGGAGACTCTGTCACGACAGATCATATATCACCTGCTGGAAGCATTGCTAGGAGTAGTGCTGCTGCTAAGTATTTGACAAACAGAGGGTATGTCTATGGTTTCAGGGTGTTTTTGTTTATATCTTCTTTATCACTGATTAAGAGACTTCTGATCATGCTTCTTTATCCAGTAAATAAATTATATTACAGATGTCTCATCATGAATGTATTTGACTTAAACAAGAACTCAGGGTACCTGTGACACTTGCCTTTACCTATAACTATAGAAATTGGAGTCACTATTTTAAATAGAGCCCTTGTGATCTATATAAATGACTGACTAGAAGCCAAGATTTTTTGTTGACCTGCCAAATGAATCCTGATCATTGGGTTCTAATCCTACTCTCATTATTGGAATATATAATTTAAAAGTGTTTTTGTGGGCTGTAAGTTGTTATATCTAGGTGAGGCTGGAATTGATGTGCGTCCTATCAAATGACAGTGATTGTCTGCTTCTTGATAAAGGCCTAAAAATTTACAGAAATGATAAATGTGAATGTAAAGTCCATTTATATAGGAGGTATAAATCTAAACTAGTAAAATTTTATTTTACTTCCACATGATTAATAATAGAGCACTACTCTATTTTGACATCAGAAACAGGCTTGCCAAAGGTAAAATTTGTACAACTATTGCCCGATTAGCATTTTTTTAAAACTTTTTTTATTGCATAATATGTACAAAGCAAAGAAAGAAAAAAGCAATAGTTTTCAAAGCACTCTTCAATAAGCAGTTACAGGACAGATCCTAGTTTGTCATGGGCTACCGTTCTATCTTCTCAGATTTCTCCTTCTAGCTGCTCCAAAGCATTGGAGGCTAGAAGGAACAAATATTTTTTTTTATCATCACAGTCAATTTTTTCTTTTCTTTTTTGTGAAAAATAAAATATATATACAAAAGCAATAAATTTCAAAGCATAGCACAGCAATTAGTTGTAGAACAGATTTTAGAGTTTGGTATGGGTTATAATTCCACAATTTTAGGTTTTTACTTCTAGATGCTGTAAGATACTGGAGACTAAAAGAAATCTTAATATAATGATTCACCAGTCATACTTGTTTGTTAAACCCTACCTTCTCTGTATAACTCCATCACCTTTGGTCTTTCTCCCGCTCTTTAGGGGTATTTGGGTTATGGCCATTCTAACTTTTTCATGTTGAAAGGGGCCGTCAATAATAAAGGGAAGGGAGCTGAAAGTAGCTAATGTTCTAGCAGGGCTGGCCCCTGATTAGCATTTTTTAATTTTATTTTATTTTATTTTTATTTATTTATTTCACATGGGCAGGCACCGGGAAGTGAACCTGATTAGCTTTTGATGTTTATTTGATACTTGAGATATTTGGATGACACAATTTTTAATTGAAACATCTTATAAAAAATAAGTATTGTATAGCTTGGTTTGACATGTAGTAACACTACATAGCTCTTATAATCTCTTTAGTAGTAGTTTTGTGAAATTTGTGTTTGAATTTATTTTCTATTGAGCTGTAGTTTGATAAGAATTAAAACACTTGATGAAGATGAATCAGTTTGTTGTAGATATGGCTTTCATTTATAGAGGAGTGAGAAATAAAATAAATTAGTTTTCTTTCCCCTAATTTTTTTTTGGTTGTGATCTCTATTTTGGTCGTTGTTGTAACTTAGCTTCCACTAAACAAAAGAGTAACTTTTTTCTATCAAATATACAATTTTGATATATTTTATGATTTCTGATGTGGATTTCATTTAATCCAGTAGTCTTCATCAGTTAGAACTTTTTTAAAAGATAAAGACATTCAAGACCTCCCCTAAACCCAAAGCAAAAAGTTTAGATGTACACGTTTGGGGTATTTGTTGCCTCTGTATAAAGACAACATTAGAAGGTGATAAAAGTTAATGGTTGATTGTTGAGACGCTTATGCTCAGTTGCTTCTTGTCCCTAAAATGTCATTTATACAGCGACAAATTAAGTAGCAAGAACACCTCTAACACCCAGATTATGGGTTCTAAATACTGTTTCCTACTACAAGGAACCTGTGCTTCTTGGAGAAATGAGTTAAGTTTGTCTTTATAAAGTGTCCAGTTAAACAATGAGGAAGGAAATCAGTATCACCATTTTGTAATCCCTAATGAAATAATTGATTAGGCAATGATGATCAGTGTCCACTAACGTTCCAGAAAGAGACCACTGAGCATCATATGCAACTGGTGGAAGTGCATTCAACCTATGAAGCACTGTTGCTAAAAATCTTCTTACCAATCCACTAGATCTGACACCTGGTTTATAAGAAATACAGATGACAGAAGAAATGTTAAATGGTACCATGGGGATGTAGTCAGTACAATCTAGATAGAGAAGGATAGGCCAAGTGACCCAGTCTCTTCAGAAAAGTAGCTGGGAAGAAGAAAGAAAAGAACAGACTTCAGATATAGCAACCAAATGAATTGATTAATCTTAGTTGGATCCTAATTTGAACACTGACTGGCTGTTTGACATTAAGAAATTATTGACCTTTTTGGATTTTCTTAACAGCAATATTCTTTAATAGTATATCTTTTAAAGAAATATACAGAAATATATACAGTTAAAATGATGTATCTGTTTGCTTCAGAACAATCAAATAAAGGTGTATGGAAGAAACAAAAAAAATCCATGAATTGATTATTGTAGCTGGATGATAGATAGGTGCATGGGCACTAGTTTTCTCTACGTTTTTACATGCTTGAAATTATCCATAATAAATGTATGATTAAGTTTTATAACTCAATATTGTGTGATTATTTTCCATCTGGAGTGAACACTGATTCTTACAACTTTCTTGTAGCCTTACCCCTCGTGAATTTAACTCGTATGGAGCTCGAAGAGGTAATGATGCTGTGATGACAAGAGGCACTTTTGCAAATATCAAGCTTTTTAATAAGTTTATTGGAAAACCAGCCCCCAAAACAATTCATTTTCCATCAGGACAAACAGTAAGGATGTATACAAAATATTTACACAGTTTGCCAAGTGGTTCAAAATTTGTACTAAAGATTTTGTTTGTTTGTTTTAACCTATAGCTTGATGTATTTGAGGCTGCAGAGCTGTACCAGAAAGAAGGTATCCCACTGATTATTTTAGCAGGAAAGAAATATGGTTCAGGAAATTCAAGAGACTGGGCTGCCAAAGGACCGTATTTGCTGGTAACAATTCTTAACATTTATATTCTTAAACAACTTCAGAGTCCTAAACATTCTGTTTTGTCGCTAACATCCTGCTAAAGTTTATTTTATTTCCTTGCATTTTTTTAATACTTAACTTGGATTTTTAATACTTATTTGAACCTCATATTTGTATTTTTTTAGTAAACTTATATTTTTACTCCTCTAGTTGCATTTTAATACTCTGAGTATTTTAAACCTACATCGGGCTTTTGTTTATTTGAGGAAATCAGCATTGTCAAGAAAAAAAGAGAACCTGCCTTGAGCAGTTGCTTTATAGTAATTATTTATAACCATTAGTAGTTTTGCTTTTCTCCTGTTAATTTACTTTTCTGTGATTTATTCCATCAATGGTTAACAGACTCAGAGAGAGTGGGTCACATCTTTATCCTTTCTTTCACATGGGAAGTAATGCCTGGCTGTCTGCCAAGACATTTCTCCTAAGACTGTTTCTTGATTCAGAGAAAATAGACAGTCTGCTAGAGAGGATAGTCATATGCTTTCTGCCATTTCATACCCATAGTGCTTCTCTTTACAGTTGTAGCTGTAAAGTTTGGCTAAAACAAAACCCTTATAGCCTTGCATGTAAACTTCATTCTTTTTCAATCTTTAATCTCTCTCTTAAAATGTAAATACTCTCGGGAGTTGTAGAATAAGCCAAAATCTTTCGCTTATTTGAGATATTAATTTTAACTATTGTGAATATTAATTGTAAGTATAGAGTCCCTTTTTTGAAAATATTTTTTATCTTTGTCTTTTATTTTGGAGGCTTTCCTCATATAACTGTTGATCCTTCACTATCCATTCAGTTAGATGTTAAAACACTGTTTACATGCTGTGGGTGTGGGTTAGATTTGTTAATTAGTGGGCCTCACTATAGGTGATCAGGTGATAAGCCACTTTTGTCACCAAGAGAATCCTAACTGTCAGTGTCTGTGATTATTTCCTCTGAAACCATTCAATTTCTTCAAAAAAAGAAATTCAATCTCTTGCTAATGGGGCAGTTGATATATGCTGGCAACTTAAATGCCAAGCCAGGAAAGGATAACGGGGCTGTCCCCAAACAATGCAGACTTCTTAATCCTGCGGTTTCACTCTGATGTTTTCAGCCCAGCCTTTTCCCTATGCCCACTGTTCCGCAGTCTCGAACATGCATTCTCCACAGGGTTATAGCACTCCCATGGGCAAAAACTAGTTTTGTGTATAAGAAAAAAACTTACTCTTTATGTGTAAAGCATAAATAGATACATAGAATATGAAGAGACATACAGTATAGGGAAGGACATGATTAGGGAAAAAATGTCTTTTAAAGGCTCCATAGGAAGGCAGTAATAAAAAAAAAAAAAGTTGAGTAGACTTGATCTAGAGCCTCTAGTTCATTCTCACTAGAGAATAAACCTCCAGTCTTCCAGAGTGGAGACTGAGCTGGAGATTTTACTGCTTCTTTTTGTGAACTTATAACAGTACCCCTCAGTGTTCTGAGAACCTCATGCCCCTGAATCTCAAGCCTTTCTTGCATTCTGTGTTGCAGATCGACTTAGACGTTTTTGGTGTCTTTCTATAAATTCAGTTTACCACTTTGTCATTTCAACATTGTTACTGCTATCTCTATCTTCTAAATATGTATGGAATTATCTTTTCCTATTCCCTTTGTCCCTATGAGCTTATACTTTATTCCTTTATTTTAGTAGCATTTCAAGAGGGAGTATTAATGAACATGTGTTAGATCCACCATGTTTAAACAGAAATTCCCTTGAGTCCTATTTGCGATCAAAGCAGCTATCCCCATTTAAAGAGCTGTTAACTGTGTGATATGCACTGAGGGTAGCAAGGAGGACGTCTGAATAAATTAAGGAGCGTCTTAAAAATACAGGCTAAAAATCTATAAAAGACTTCTATAAGTACTTTGCTACAACATTGGCCTTCAGTATGGAATGTTAGATTAAGTGTATACAGAAAGACCAAAGGTAGATTTTTCCCCCTTTAAAAATTCTTAATAATGCAATTTTCGTAGATGCTGGGAAGAAATAAAATGCACCTTTGTTACAGGGTGTGAAAGCTGTCTTGGCTGAAAGTTATGAAAAGATTCACAAAGATCATTTGATTGGAATTGGCATAGCTCCACTTCAGTTCCTTCCAGGAGAAAATGCGGATTCCTTGGGTCTTTCTGGCAGAGAAACATTTTCGTTAACATTTCCTAAAGAACTGTTTCCTGGAATGATATTAAATATAAAGGTACTGCTAAAATTGTCAAATATATTATTATGTACTATGTATTTAATATATGGTTATAAATTGATTCATAAACAGTTTCTGTGAGTTGCATACTGATGTCAGTAACGATAAGTTATAGTTTGATGGCTTTGTTTCCTATATACTTAAACCTGAGTTATTACAGTTAATGTTTTCTGAGGATGTGTAGAAGGAGCTGATTGTTTAGTCCAAAACAAAATACACATGGAGTTTTCAAATCCAAAAGGTTATGAACCATGGAAGTTATCACATTGATCTGGTATAAGCAGTCACACAATGACTTATCTTGTCTTGCAAAATTATGCACACATACCCACTCCTGTTATTTTTAATGGTCCAGTAAAGGCTTCTCAGGGATGCTATAAAGGCAGTGGATTCTGCAGTATAAAGAGAAGTTTTTATGGGTACAATAGTGTGAGCTTGGTTATTTTCCTGGTAAACTCTCTCAAAGACATGTTTTTTAACTATGTACTTGGAAAAGGTTCAACATTCACACACACACACACACACATGCACATACGCATTCATTCATATAGGTTGTGCTTAATTTCCCTAGCAAAAGCCATTTATTTAAATCCATCTTGATTCTCCAGTTTTTACCTACCTCCTTTATGCTTTATATCTCAGCAGTCATCTTCAGTAAATCTGGAAGGTCTCCTTATGAACTTAAAATTTTCCCAGGATTTACTCATAAATGAGAACAGTTCCTTGCATAATGTGTCTCGATCTGCTAGAATCAAGGAATTTTAGGTTCCTTATATGTAAATGAGTAAACCAGAGATCAGAGTAAGTTCCCACAGCTGATTAGTGACAGAGGAACTGGTCTACAGGTCTCGCATTTGAAGTTTGTGTTTTTTCTTCCATATGATGCTGCTTCCATCAGGTAGAGTTTATTAAGCACCCAACATGACACTTGAGTTCATTTAGGTAAATTGATATAATCCCTGTTTTAAAATTTGCATGAAATAATTTTGCTAGTCATCAGTTTTAATTAAACCTTCCAAAAGTCTCTGGCAGTGTGCTGAAATGCTGTTGGATTTACAGAATTCGATAGTCTCCTGTAAGGGTTAGGAAGTTGTCCTTCTAGTGGGGAAACAAGATGTCCTACAAATCGTGAAAAGAGTGTAGAGTAGACTGTTGTTATCATTTTATTCATATCCATATGTGCAAGAGATGAGTACACTGAATACAGTGTAAGGAATGATAAGATGGCCGATGTTGGCAATTTGGCAAAATTGAAGCACCAGGAAATTACTGAGTTAAGACCCCAGAGGACAAAATGACAGTGTGTAGGGGAATGCTTGACTTCTGATTCCTGATCTAACTTTAATCCAGGTATATATACCACTCCAAAGAGAAGGTAGAGTTGAGCATTTTTAGTGAGAGTAGCAGACTTCTTGGAAAAAAGTAGCTAATACATGCAATGAATATGAGTAGTTAGGTATAGCTTCCCCAATTAAAAAATCTATATCTAAATCCTATACTAGGGGGCATACTTGGTATTTAGAAATAGGGATGAAAATATCTCTTCTACTTAGTTACAAAGCCCTAAATTGGGTATCTTAGGTGTTTTTTGTTTTTTTCAAGCAGGAAAAGGGTTTCAGGCAATTGGAATATATGAAATTAGAACAAAGGAGAATCAGGCAAACTACGAGTAAGTATAGTTATTGAACATGAAGACAAATAACCGTAACCATGAAGTATCACTTCGAAGATTTTACCACTGATATGAGATGTTTTTGTTTGTTTGTAGACAAGCACTGGAAAAGTATTCAGGGTGATTGCTTCATTTGAAAACGATGTGGAAGTAACATTATATAAACATGGAGGATTATTAAACTTTGTGGCACGAAAATTCTCATAGTATCTACTCACTTGGATACCTTTCAAAACTGTTAACTGCAAAGCCTTTTGTGCTGGACCCAGGAATCCTTACCATGGAACTGCAGACAGTCCCAGTGTGCTCACTTATCTCATCCATGGATGTAAATGATTGTGCATCAACATAGTAACTGAAATGAAATCTTGATTTTAAATAATATACGAATGGTGCTATTAACATTGCTAAAATCAGCGTGTGAAGTGTGTTGTGGAAGAGACCTGTAAGTATGGGGCAATATTTTATCAGACCATTTTGTAAATAAAGGAAGGATTTGAACTTGTGTTGAAAATTCTTATATATAAGAGTAACCTTCCTGAAGTTATTTGTTTAATTTTGCACCTATAAAACTGTGTACTACTGTTTGTTGGTTTGAGTAGCAGATTGAAGTACGAGAAGCAAGATTAGACTCTAAAATTGTGGATGTTGCAATCTGATTTAGAATGGATTTAAAAATACATTAATTCCTTTTCAGAACTAAGCTGGACATAGTTGGTATTCTTTGTTTATAATGAAAGCTAGGGTTTTCCTCACTCTCAGTCTAAGGGATTGAACCTACCCCAGAGCACAATCATTCTGTCTAATCCAGACAAGGATTCCTCTACATTTGAGGATGGGCCATTACAAAAGACAACTGATTGTGTGTCACCCAAGTAGTAAGGGTGGAAATATGTGTCACATATGACACAGCCCTCAATTTTCAGTAATATGCTATTCTGGCCCTCTGGTCGGCCTCAGATGGCATTCTATTAATTGGATTGATTGTTTTGGTCACCTTATAATGCTGTAACTTCCTGTAACATAGTATTTTAGTTATCATTAACCAAAATTCCAGACTTGTTTTACAGTTGCTAAACAGAACTTTAATTCTTAAACATTAAAATGATTTCTGGATTGTTAAATTATCCACTCTAAATTATATTATTGCTCAACCCTAAACATTTTTAAAATGTTAATCTCTTAATTATTTAAATTTATTTCCTATCATTTTGTGTCATTATCTTATCTGGGATACCTTATTCTGTTAATTATGTTGTCTTATTGTTTTAACCAAAGCTGACCACCAGGATAAACGTTCAAGTTGTTGCTATTCAGTATCCCATCTTTTCTTAATTTGCATGTCTGTTCACCATATCGAATGTTCTTCACAAGAAGTTTGGCAACTTTTAAGAAAAAGTTTGGCTTATGAATTCTACAAGGTCCTATACCTTCTTTTTAATCTAGGAGTTAAACTTAGTAGGCAGAAGGTTAATTGTGATTTTTTTTTTTCCACATGGAGATCTTCTGACCTAGTTAAGTTACAGCAATTTGGAATTAGCTCACAATACACAGAATAAAGATGTCTTAAGCTAAAATGTTGAAACTACTAAACCTAGTGGATGAAGAACACTGAGAACTTTGCATGTAATCAGTCATACAATCTTTTGAACATATTTTGCAAATATGTGTTTAGACAATAAGATGTACTGGAGTTTGACAGACAGTTTCACCTCTTTATGTAGGTTTTAAAAAAATATTTTCTTTGATACTTGCAAATCATATTGTTTTCTTGATACTCTTTTATGCTACTGTATACCTGTCCATGCATGTGTTTTTAATTTACATGAAAACATAAATTAGAGATGGAGAATTTCCAAATTGAGTGTTGAAATACCTGCTAGGTGCTTTGAAGAAATGGTAATTCCAGCTGGACCTATATTATTTTGAAGCCATACTGTGTAAGTAGCCCGTGGCAAAGATATGATCGTCATCATCAGTAGCCGGTCCAGGAGAGGAAGGTGATAAAGATCGCTAGCACATTTCCGGTCTACTTGGTCCAGTGATAGTTGCTGTCATTAGCAAGTCTTGTATTTCAGGAACAAAATCAAGGTTCTGATAATCTCATGCTTATATACAATGAATGAAAAGCTTGATAAGCATGGTTTTTAATTGGGGAGAAGAGTCATAGATGTTTGTCTCAGTGTGTATCTGACAGTTCTCCTTTTAGCTAAATGCTGTGTTTGCAAAAACAGCATCTGTTGATTTTTCTTGTTTTATTTATCTCTTTTGTTGACTGTATGTGGTGATTTTGTATTACCAAAAAAATCACAAATATTGTGAAAAGGAAGTTTAATAGGCACATAAGAGAACCAAATCAGTGTTGTAAACTTAAAACTACAATTTCAGAGGTCATTATCATTGGGTGGTGGGTTGTTTTTTTTTTTCATCTTTTAAAAACATGTTGTATACCTTGCCAAATTTCATGCCTTTGAGGTTTGCTACTCCTATAAAATGAAATCAGTGAAAATGTCATCCAGCTACTGAATTTATATTATTATACCAGAAATGTTTCCAAGATGACAGTTGTCATTATTTCCTATTTTTTTCCCCCAAGCTCATGATCAGAGAGGTATCAAGAATGAGAGGTATCAGAGTCCCTTAGCCAGATTGCTCAGTTTTTCACTGGCAATTAAAGTGGAGTGGAACTAAAAGAAAGAAGGTAAAGCAAAGACCTAGATTAGAGTCGTAGTGGTTTGCATATAGGATGACAGTGTTTGTAGGCATTCATCTTCTCAGTGATGAGTGATGGGAGGGAGAAAAATTATTTGACTGGTATTTTGTTTGGTTGAATTAAAAGACATTGCTCTTTCACCCTTAGTTTTAGGAGAAGGTACTAAGGTTCTGCATGTTGCCCCTATTTTAGTTTGATTTGGAATAGCAGAAGAGAGGGGAAGGGATGGACTTAGGCTTTTTCAACGTTTTTCTCCTAAAAGTGTGATCGTGCCGATGTGTCTGTCAATTTTACATATATGTGGCTACGAAACCATATATCTCACTTAAGTAACTACAAATCATTGTCTATTATTTAAAGCCAACAAAACAGTGCAACAGTTTTTTAAGTTCAATAATGTTAAGTATTGTATAGAAATATATTGGAGGCAAAGTTCAGTTGATGACAATTGTGTAAATGTTACTGATGCTGTAAATTATTTTTAATAAAGAAAATTGTATTATCACATATTTGATTCTTGCTGAAGAATATTTTGTGGTACTTGAAAATAAAATACCATAACTTAAAAAGAAATGGGGTGCCATCCAGAAAGTTATCTTCAAACGTGTTACTTGAATTGGCAGACATTAATTATCCCCTATATCATCTGCCAAAATGTGGAGTACAGTGGTTCTCATTCTATATCTAGCAGTTCTGTTATACTCCAAGGCCAGTGAGAATGAAATCCAAGGTCTAAGTCTAAAATAGGGATTAGCCTTGAGGAAAAATGAAGTTGAACTCAATTCATAGTTTATTCCAAGAGTCACAGAATCACATCTTAGAGTTGAAAAGACTAATAATCTCTCACCAAAAACAGGATTCTCTGCAAATAACATCTCTTAATTGGACAGCCCTTTCTTGAATATTCAATAGATGGGGAATGAAGTTTTGTTGTTTTTTTTTTTTTTTTTTACATGGGAAGGCACCGGGAATCGGACTGAGGTCCTCTGGCATGGCAGGCAAGCGTTCTTGCTGCTGACCTACCGTGGCCCGCCCCGGAATGAAGTTTTGATGGTTAAAAAGTCCTTATTCTGAGCTGAAGTCTGCCTCACAATGATTCTGGTTCTCCCTAATCTGTCTATGCCTCTTAAAGCAGCTTTTCTACAACTAAGTGTCAAATACATATTTAATGAATAATTTGGACCTTCACAAGTTGCACTGCACATAACCTCCAAACCATAAATCTTTTATTATGGAAGTAATTTGTGTTAAAGTTAACTTTTAGCACAGAAGTTGAGTTCTAATGTATCCCTCAATTGTTCATTTCAGGAGGCAGTGCCCTTTTCTTGATACAAGATGGAGTGCTGTGTATTCATGAGCCTCAGTGCTTGATGGGCCTTCTGAGGGGACTCCTCCACCCATTGGCTATTCATTAGGGCTCCCGTGCAGTAAAGCATCCTGAGCTCTGGTTTATACCCTAAAGTAACGTTTTGTAATTATGATCAGCTGCCCACTGAGCTAAAAATACATGCTTTTCTCCTACTCTTTAATTTATAGTGTCTCGGGAAATTTTACACTATCATTTAGAAACAGGCAAATTTCAATGATAGTTATAATTTTCCAGAACACATAATAGATTTCCAAATTAGTTTTTCTTTTTTTGGTTTATTTTTCTGAACTTCCCCTTCCCCTCATTCCCTGGTAACCTCTAATCTATTTTCTGTTTTTGCACATTTCCTACTTCTAAGTGATAATATACAAGATTTGTGCTAATAAGCATCATGTTTTCAAGGTTCTTCCATGTTGTAGTATGTATCATAACTTCATTCTTTTCTCATGGCCAAATAATATGCCATTGTGTATGAATCACATTTTGTATATCCATTTGTTGATGGACACTTGGGTTCTACCTTTTGGCTATTATGACTAATGCTGTTATAAATATTGATGTACAAGTATCTGTTGAGACCCTGTTTTCACCTTGGTTATGTACCTAGAAGTGAAATTTCAGGGTCACATGGTAATTCAATATTTAACTTTTTGAGGAACCACCATATGTTATCCATAGTGGCTGCACTGTTTACATTCCCATCAACAGTACAGGAGAGTTCTAACTTTTCACATCTCCAAAATTCATTTCCGTTTTGCTTTTTTACCCTTTTTTTTTTTGCAGGCACCAGGAATCGAATCCAGGTTGCCAGCTTGGCAGGCGAGAACTCTGCCACCGTGGTCTGCTATGGTTTTGCTTTTTAAATAATAGCCTTTATTGTGGGTATGAAGTGGTGTAATCCACTTTTTTGTGTGTATCCTGTATGGCAGGGTGACATTTCATTCTTTTTCCCGAGAAAAACGGGATACACGAGTATCCTGTACTGCAGCACATTTGTTAAATTTGTTTGTTGTTTTTGTTGGTTTCTTTGTTTATTTTGGGAAGTGCATGGGTTGGGAATCGAACCCTGGTCTCCCGCATGGCAGGCAAGAATTCTACCATTGAACTACCCTCACACCCCTGGTAACCCACTCTTTCTAAAAGAGTGATTAAGGCTTATTAAAACTTGGCATTCATAAACCAAAATTTGTACACTAGATTTTTCTAATAATTCCAATCTAATACTCTAATAAAAAGCTTGTCTGCATTACAAAGACTAACACCAGTACATGCACATGCTGACAGTCAAAATATCCAGTTTTCGTGGAAACTTAGTGCATCATCAGTGTTGCATTGAGTTGGTGTACAGTTTTTGCATAATGCCAGTTTTGCTTTTTAGTTGCAAGTTAGTTTAGTTTCAGCCTCAGTGTTCTAATTTGCTGTGAGTTGTCTGCATTTACTGGGTAATCACTGCTGCTGACTCTTTTCATAATAGCAAAAAAGGCAGCTGTATCCTAAGCTATTTCCTCCTGTTGCTTACTTCCCTATTGAGGCCTCTTGTGAGAGTGAGCCCAGAGCCCTTCCATCCAAACTCTGAGGAAGGCAGACTTTGAGTACTGACTCCTACAGTGGGGGAGGCAGCAGTCAATGTGGGAATTTACCCAAATATAGAGAGACTTCAAAAGATGGTGGGTAGCAGATACTAAGAGGATGTGTCCTTGTAGATCCAACAGTCTAGTGGGGTATCAATCAGCAAAACTCTAAAAATTAAGAAACAGAAAGGGACTTCACCATAAGTCTTCAAGGACCTGCCACTCAGATGTTACATAGTGCTCATAAGAGCAAGTCTTTCAAACAACAAACCAGGAGCTATACTCCCGCCTCTTCCCTGTTCCTCACGGCCAATTAGCTGGTCATCAGAATTTATCAGTTCTGTCTCCCATGTTCTCCAGCTTGTCCTCTTTCTCTCTCCACCATCAGAAGCCTGGTTTAAGTCATCTCTCATCTGGCCAAAGCAAAACATGATTCCACCCTCCTGTAAGTGATTCTCTGGCTGTTTTCAGAGAACTCTTCCTAAAATACTATTCTGAACATGTAACTCCCTGTTTAAATTCTTCCAATAGTTTCTCATTATCCACTGGATAAAGTTCAGGTTCTTCAGCACAGCAAAAGCCTGGAGTGTTGGGGTGTGTGTTTCTGAAACATTTCTTGTAAAGCAACACTTCTTTATGCTTTTAGGTTTTTGCACACTTTTCTATACATTCCTACTAGAGTAAAACTACTCATGTTTCCGGAGTCAATTCAAATATCACCTTTTCTGTGTCGTCTCAGTCTCTAAAGTGGAGTTAATCACTTCATCTTCTGTGTTACTGGCAGTGGGCTGTTTTACTATCTTAGGACTTGTAATATTGTTGTTGTTTTTTTGTGTGTGTGTTTTATTAATTAAAAAATTTAACAAATGAACTAAAACATTAACATACATAATCAGTAATTCACAGTATCATCTCTTAGTTGCATATTCATCATTTCTTAGAACATTTGCATCAATTCAGTAAAAGAAATAAAAAGACAACAGAAAAATAAAATGAAAACAGAAAAAAAAAATTATACATACCATACCCCTTACCCCTTGCTTTCATTGATCACTAGCATTTCAAACTAAATTTAACATTTGTTCCCCCTATTATTTATTTTTATTCCATATGTTCTACTCGTCTGTTGACAAGGTAAATAAAAGGAGCCTCAGACACAAGGTTTTCACAACCACACAGTATCATATCGTTTTTATGTACCAGGCTCCCCCTTCACTAGACTGTTAACTTTGAAGAACAGCAACCATCTTGTTCCTCCGGATACCTAGCACCTGGTAGGTAGTGCAGTGCCTGACACTAGTGCCTGACACTAGTGCAGTAGGGCTTCAGTAAGGCACTGTGAGGCAGGAGGATGAATCTTAGAAGTTCTCATAAGGCAGAGATCTTTCTAAAGGAAGGGCAGGGAGTGGACACTAGGACCTGTTAAAGGAGGTGGTTGTGGATCTGTCAGCCCTGTCTGTTCAATTCTCACCATATCCTCTAGATTCAGTATCTATTCCTATCCTCTCCTCACAAGCGGAGTGGGAAAAGTAGACAGACTGATAAATGTGAAATAGTGAGAAGGTAAGAGAGTTCAGGAGCTGTGCGAGGGAACGGCATGCACAGGAGCCCAAGAGGGCCAACAGAACTCAAATTCTGGTTACAACCTAAAGGAATGAGGCATATTTTTAAGTCTGTCCCTCTTGGTGCTGTAAAAAGACAGCATTTCAACCTGGATATTAGATATGAAGCAGGTGAGACCCGTATCTACTAAACAAGAAAAAGTAGTTGATGAGTTTTAGGAAACACCCACGTCTATAAATCAGGGTGAATGAGGGTACTCCAGTATGCCGTATCCTGACAAAAAAAGAATGTCCATCTACAAAAACAAAGCCCCAACGCAAGCCCGAGTGGATGGGTGTCCAGGACTCCCCTCCAGGGGAGAGTGCTGCTACCTGCCAAGGGGCGTCCTGCTCGGCTGGAGAAGGGCTTGGGGTTTTCTGTCCTTGTCTAGTGTCTTCCGTAATGATCCTGCAGCTAACCTGGCTCTTATCCTATTTTTCCCAGGCAGCCCCCTGAGAATCCTGTGGTTACTGCACTTTGCTACAGGCAGAGAATCCACTGATTACACTGAATAAGGATTTTGACCCAATTACCCTATGTTTCAGTGTACACAAGTCATTCTGTCACACCAGCTCTAAACTGGGCGGCCTTCGCTCTCCCTGCACATCTGTTCTACTGAATTAAACAGCTGGGAGGCGAGCAGAAAACGTGCAGCGGCGGGAAGCACCCGGGTGACGGGGTACGGCTGAGCTCTGCCCCGCAGGCCCCAGTGTCTCACTAGAACAGGGAGAGCGAGGCCCAGGCGACAAGCAAGCCCACCACCGCTCCCTCGCCCGGGACCCGGCAGGCCAGGCCCCCCTGCAGGGCCCTGACGGCCGCCCGGACGCGCACGACGTCACCCCGGGCCACGCCTCCCGAAGGTGGCCTCCAGGACCGTGCCTCCGGCAGGGAAGAAACATAAAGAGAAGCAATAATGAGAACGTTCGCGCCACCCACACCTGTGGACTTCTGAGGACACCGGCTCACGCAGCAACCAAAGCTACGAGTACAGGGCGGAGCTCTGAGAGGCAGCCCGACAGCCACGACGGCGGCTCACGGGCAGACTCTCGAAGAAACCGCCGGAAGCACGGAATCCTGCTCTATTGAAGACTCGCGGGATTCCGGCTGGGGCAGTCACCGGGAGGAGGCGGGGCACGGCTTCAGAGAGAGCCAATCAAAAGTCCGATCTGACTGGCTGTTGCCGTCACTTACGTAGGGTGGGGGCGGGCCAGGAAGAAGCCCAGGCCCTCCGGGCAGAGCCACGCCTCCAGGAGTCTGCGCTGACGGGGCGGGGCGCGGGGTCCGGGGAAGCCAATCAGAAGTCAGGCCGCGCGGCGGGGCGGGGGCGGGCGGAGGCAGCTGGCTCTGGGGAGCGTGCGTGGGGCTGTGGCCCGAGTGTCCGACTGCCGGAGCGCGCGGTCAGCCGCAGAACCTCAGGCCGTCGCGGGTGAACCCAGGTGGGGAAAAATAGCCCTGGCGGGGTCGCCTCCAGAAACAGGGAAGCTCGGGGCGTCTGGGGCCGGGAGTCCGCCGGCCCGGGCCCCTCCAGACCTCGCGTCACCTCAGACTCGTGGCGCGCGGGTTGGGCAAGGTACCCACCTCCCTGGGCTTCCCCTGGACCCCGAAAAAGCCAGACTGAGATTCAGGAGCGAAGCGTGGCACCCGAGAAGCCGACTGGCCCAACCCTCCCGACACCTGCTGGAGACCCTGGCCTAGGGGAGGAACGGCGCCTGGAGGCAGCAGTTCTCAAGTACTCCAGCCCTCCAGGCCCGCTAACGTAGATAGCGCTATGGACCGAACCCGTAAGCTCTCCTCCCCGTAGTCTCTCTGCCCCCTGGGTGGGCAGGCCTGCGCCAGGCCCCTACAGCCCGCCGGCCCGTCGCTCCCCCTCCTGCTGCCCGGAGATCCTTGGAGGGCCCAATAGGACGTTGCTGTGGTCAGGGAAAAACTGCACATCCTGGAGGAGTCGCGTCCCTGCCTAGTCCCCTTTGAGGGTGTTTTGTTGGCAACAAACTCTGAAAACCCAAGGACAGAAGTTTATTGAACAGAAGTAGCATTATTGAACAGAAGGCACCTTTGGGGCAGGCAGTATGTCTGGGTGCTGGGAACACAGCGGGGGTGTGGGTATGGGACGGGGAGCGAGGGAGAGTACACCACAGGAGTTGCTTGGGGCGGGATGTCCTTGGGCCATGTTTCATTAATTTTGCAATTTGGGCAGGCGGGATGTCTTTACAGCAGCGGAGCTATCTAATAAAGATAAGGGAATTTGTGGTGTCAGCATGACGACTTTTTTGCAAGGGCAGGGATTTAGTAAGAGCAGTGAAGGATTATTGGTATGTCAGTCTGACTCAGTTGTTGTCTGTTTCTTCTTTGTAATTCCCTGAATAAAAAGGAAGTTCGAACTTCCAGATGGGTCCCTGGTCCAGAGAAGTCCTGAAACCTCGCCCAGCCTTTCCAGAACATCAGATAGTTCTATCTCCCTACCCCATATTAGTGACAGTCTGTTCCAATAGCAAAAATTTAGAATTGCCATAGCCCAAACCCAGTGAGAGATATGGAAAGATCAAAGGTGAGGTGAAATTATACATAGAAGATAGGACTTAACGAATGAATATGAATGCTGAATCATTAAATTAATATCTCTTAATCGCCAGTATTTTAGAGCAGCTGGAAGTAGTTGTGAAAGTATAACCCATGTCAAAGTCTGAAAAATGTTCTACAACTAATTGTGGTGCTGTGCTTTGAAATTCATAGCTTTTTTTGTATATATGTTACTGTTCACAAAAACAGAAGGAAAAAAAGTCAATTGTGATGATAAAAACGTCCTTAAGCCCTCTAGCCTCCCATATTGTGGGGCAGCTAGAAGGAAAAATATGAGAGGATCGTATGGTAGCCCATGACAAACTCTGGGATCTGTCTTGTAACAACTTTTCGAAGTATGCTTTGAAAACTATTGCTTTTATCTTTCTTTACTTTGTGTGTATGTTATAATATACAATAAAAAAAGTTAAAAAAAATGTTCTAGCGTATCAAGTTGATTGGTGAAGCTATTAATCATTCCATTTTCACTTTCTCTCCTTTTGGTTGAGAGAGTCCTTGGACTTTGCACAGACCAAGTACTTGGTTTATGGTTTTATAGGCTGGTACCTTAAAGCTGCAGGGGACAGGGGAAAGAGGTGGGTTGATTTGAGGGGTTGTGCGACTTTGTTGTAGTGATGTGAATGAAGGCAGGTGGGAGGGGTAGATAGTAATTAACGCAGTCAGCAGTGAGACTAGGGAATACAGCTAGGAGGCATTAGGCAGAAACCCCTTGACTAATTCCCATGTCTCTGGGTTGCGCGCGTTAATTCCCTGAAACCATTTGCCTTGCTTGAAGATTTCCTAGATGTTGGTTTTGATTCAGCTGGTGGTGGTGATCTAGGTAAAGCAGTAGGTATTGGCAACAGTTAAACGCCACCTTCTTCAGCTAAAAGATAATCTGAAGTTAGTCAGTTACCTATAACTATAGCTGTGAGGGAATTGAGAGAGCTTGTCCAATTTGAGACTCTATTTTTAAGTGTAGCAGTTAGATTGCAGAGGGCGCTTGTATGCATTTTAAACCCAATTTAAGTGGCAGCTAGGCCTAAGAAGCCTCTTGCTTGCTAGGATGAAGCTTAATGCTTTATGTCATGGGTGGCAGCAGGTGGGATTGCATATAGTGAGGCTGGGGTGTGAGACGAAACTGACAGCACATTGTCCTGTGTGTATGACCCTGTGGACGCAAAAAAAAGAGTGAGAAGTCCTTCAGCGCTATTATAAAGAAAAGTAAAACCTAGAGGGAGACAGCCTTTTTTCAAAGTTGTGCGTATCAGTATCAGAGAGGATAAGGAACCAGGAAGATGGGGTAGGTGCATCCTGGGGGGCGGTTATCAGGCTTGAGAGGGTTGTTTGAAAACACAAAGACTGCCTTTCTCTTTTGCTGAATTTTTTCGTGTAATACAGTGGGTTTTGGGAGATTGTTTGGAACGGGCTGGGGCAGGATTATATCATGTTTGAGGACTGGAGAGCTCGACAGCAGTATTATATTATAGGTGCCTCAGCAGTGGGAAACATCACTTAAGGTATTCCCACTGCCCAGGGGAGGAGTGCTGTGGGCTATGGCAGGTCCAGCAATTAGGGAGTCTTCTCCAGTACTCACTGTTTGGGATAATTGAATAATGGCATTATTCTAAGAAGGTACAATCGTAGGAAAGGAGGACAGGGTGAGAATTAGGGCTAGGGTGAGAAAAATAGAGACAAAATTGAAGGAGGAGCATACTTAATACTTGCCTGTATGAGGGTTACAATGATAGAGGTGAGAAGCAGGCAGCAGTGCTAGCAGAGATGGCTTTCATTATTATACAGGGGCTTAGTCCTGAGGATGGACTACTCAGCCCTCATCCAATGTTGGGAGCTCCGTCAGGTGCCGTCTGCTTCTGGACCTAGCGGAACTGTAGAGGTGGGTCTCCAGTGGCTTCAGTGACCCACGTAGGTGGAGGAGCTGGCTTTAGGTGGGACAGATCCATCCAGGATTCCACTCCTCAAAGTCTGGCAGCTATGGAGGTGTTGAGAAGGACTTGGTAGGGTCCTTTCTACTGGGGCTCAAGCCTTTGTTTTCGGAGGCGTCGCTTCCAGTAGTCCCTCTGTCCTGGGCCCACAGGGGGTGTGGTGACTGGCGGCTCTGTGGAGAGACACAGGGAAACAGTTTTATGAAGTTCTGAGAGGGTCTGTGAGAGTTTTTGACAGTATGAGCCTAAGGAAGACCCAACTTCTGCAGTTTGAGACCAAGGAAATAAGGGCACAGGTCTTCTTCCAGTGACTATTTTGTAGGGGGAAAGTTGACAGCTAAAAGGTCGTCCCTTTAAGTTCATAAGGACAAGGGAAGGAGTTTAACTGATGGAAGAGAGAATTGTTTAGAGAATTTTCCTAACTGGGTTTTGATTATGCTTATTAGTGTGTTTGACACACCCTGATGATGGAGGGTGGTAGGCAGAGCGGAGGAACTGTAGGATGGGTGAGGTTGGAAGGAGCCTACAAAGAGGCTGTCCAGTAAAGTGGTGCCACGAGGACTGTGGATTTCACTTGGAACCTCCCATCGTGAAATAATCTTCTTTAAGAGCATTTTGGCCACTACAAGTTGCAGTTGCTTGTCCTACTGGGAAAACTTTACCCATTGAGAACATGCAAGCCATAACCCTGGGCAGAAGGGAAGCGGAATGAAATGCATTTGCCAGATGTAAAAAGAGTCCCGTGGCGGTGGGAATTTTCCAGGGGGCAAGTGGAAAGATTATGACAGGTTGTACTGGGGACAGAGGCCTCAGTGCGTGGCGACTTGCTGGGCTGCTCTTCCAGAGTTGCCCCACCAGTATTTCCTTGCAAAGTTCTTTAGTTTGTTGGGGCGTCAGTGCCTCTGGGCATGAAGAGACTTAATCATTTGTGAAGGGTGAGAACATCGGGGAGAACGAGAAGGCCATTCGGCCCAACCCTTAACTTAGGTTTGGAGTCCTAATGCCCACCCTGTTTTAAGTTTTCCTTGTCAAGGGGGAGCACCGTTTGCTGGGCTTATACGATGTCGTTTAAAGAGGGCCCTTGAGGAATGCTTTCTAGCGCCTGAAGAACCTGAATAGAGTGTTGTTTTCCAACAGTAAACATAGGGGCTCCTTGGTGGACAGCAGAGTCTGCTAATGCATTTCTTGGCTCTTCTTCTCAATCTCTTTTATTAGGTTACAATCACTCAGTTCCACCACTCTTACAATCTTTCAGCCAACTCTTCCACATAAGGCCCTGAGTGTGGAAACGGTGGGTGCCGGTTTACAGCCTGCGCTTTACTGAGAAATGAGGCTACAATTATGAGCAGTAACTCGGCAAATAATTAACATTGCCAGTGAGCTAATAAAAAGTAGAACTCTAATACAAGGGTAGGTGAGCAAGCTAAGAGGAAAAAGGAACTTATAAGCTTTAACTTCTGGATGTGGTTTATAGAATTTTGTGAGTGTGATATTTATTCTGTATCGGTGACATTTGCACGTTTAGCAGGTACATAAGAGCAGCAAGCTCAGTGCTAATTATAAGCACTGCCTTAGGCAGTGGTAAGCATATTTAAAGATATGCAATTTTGCAAAATTACTTTTCTTATTCATATAGTTAATAGGGAGAACATAATTTATGTATTTGCTTTGTTTCTTTTAAAAGTCTCTTTTTGTGGAAGATGAAGTTCTGACCTGTAGCTGACTGCAAGCACTTTTAGAGAAGCATCAGAGTAAAATAATGTGACTGATACGGAAAGGTAGCTTTTACTGTGACTGGCATTTCTTTTAATTTCTTTAACATTTTTAAAACATTTTTATGCAACTTGTAACATACTAAATGAATTAAACTTTTTTTTAGCACTTTTCTTTCACAAGATGAAAAAACATCTTTTGTGATCATTTTGAATAATCATTTGACTTTGAGAAAGCAAAATATTAAAAGTTGTCAGGTTTGAAACATTTGTTTCTTTATTTAACTAAAGGAAAAGACCTAGCTCTTTTTAGTAGTGAGAAGAATTGATATTTTTAAACAACTGAGGACATGATAAATCAACATAAGGTACAAGACATTATTCTGATAAAACAAAGTTCCTGCCTTTTACACTGATTATTCAGAAAAAACGTTTATAACCTCTTACTAGAACAGGTTCATAATTTAAGAAAACTTAGTCACTTTAAAAGAGAAAACTAAATTTTAGTTTGCATCAATATATTATTTGATGCTAAGGCTTTAAAAAAAATTTATAGGCTCATGCAATCTTACCTAACTTTGACCATAAGAAATAATTTTTCTTTTTGCAACTTACTATATTCATTCAGGTTTTGTCCTGCATTTTCTTTTTCTTTATTCCTTAACAACCAGTCATTTTTACTTTAGGACGGAACTACTCTCTTTTTCCTTTAATGAAAACACATCCTTTATATCGTTCATACTTAAATTACTAAAATGATCCTAGAAATAGTTTTAGGCAAGCATCTTACAAAATACAATTACTATCAAAATCAAATTTGTTAGAATAATGCTAAATACTTAAAACAATTTAGTCAGTGCATTTTTTTTAAGTCAGTGCATTTTTGAAACAGTAATATACAATTTTTAACAAGAATTGATGGCACATACAGGGATTACATTGTCCCCTAAAAGAAAAACTATTTAATTTTATGTGAATTTTGAAATCCATGAAGGTATTTTATTTTACAGTTTTGTAAACTCCTTTAGGGGCATGTTAGTGTTATATATATTCCCACTACTACAGGGTACTGAAGGAGGGTGAAGTTGGGAACAAGCTTCATAATCTTGTAGAAAAATTATTAAACCAGAGTATTTGAGAGGGATTCCTAATGCTTTTGCCCTCCTCTATGCCCATTCTTTTTATGGAATTATAAGACAGTTTCCTTAGCAAATGTGGGACATATTAGGCAGATTCAGGCTAAACTATCACTTCTTGGCTACTAGGAGAAGTTTTTTTCCAATTCAGTTAATGCTCTGGCAGAATAGTCCTTCACAATTATAGTTTCATTTACTGGCTAAACAGGGCTGTTAAAAGGGCTTTGCACCAGCCTGACACTTTGCATTTTTGCTAATTCTTTAATTGTATTGGTTATTTTTGTATGTTCTCACAGGAATTCTACCATCTTTTTTCACTGACACAGCTCTAACCTTTGGCTGGACTCCCCCCCTCCCCCCCCCTTTTTTTTTTTTTTTTTTTAAAGTCAGCTTACTTATTTATTTATTTATTTTTTTTTTACATGGGCAGGCACCGGGAAACGAACCCGGGTCCTCGGGCATGGCAGGCAAGCACTCTTACCTGCTGAGCCACCGTGGCCCGCCCCCCCCCCCCTTTTTTTTTTTTCTTTTTTGACTTCCAAGTTTTTAAAACTGACAGGCTAGCACCTCTATGTTCTCTCTTATTTAGCTGTTCCTACAAGCTTGTTATTAAAGCAGAGGTGGAAATAATGCTTTTTTTTTTTTAGCTTAAACTCTTTGCATCTTTGTTTTTGTAACATGTGTTCCATCCCCCTCAGCTTTTGGGGGGCATCTTTTAATTACACACCTACACAGAGGTTTATAGCAGTTAAGCAGTTGGGTGACCTCTCCTATATCAAAGAAGCAGGCCACCCTAGGATTACTTCTGCTGGTTCCCTACTCTAGCTCATGCTTTGGCCCCACAAAGGAATATGGAGGTACCATGACTTCTGTCCTTTAATGTTAGTTGCCTTAGATTTGATTTTGAGTTGGGGAACATTGGAGTGGATTAAGTGGGCTAGTTTTGAAGCGTTTGTTGGGGACTGTGCAGGGAACTTAGAGAGAGGAGGAGAAAAGGCAGAAAAAGGGTTTGCAGCAGTGCTGCAAGAGAGAAAGAGAAAAAAAACAGCCAGCACAGCAGGAGGGGAGAAAACTTAAGCAGCAAGTAGAAACACAGGTTATACTTTTAATTTGCTGAACTAGGAGCTATTTGTCAAAACCATAATATTTAACAAGCTTAATTTTAAATTTGGGGCTGTGAGTTTCTCCTGGAGATAATTAAATTTAACTTGATCAAAACATCACCACCAAGGCCAAGTAAATTTGGGGCTATTTAGAAGTCCGTTTTTTTTTTTTTAAAGGAACAAGAATTAAAGTCCCAAATCAGAAAGCATAAAATGAGCAGCTATCCTTTGCAAATGCTTCCCCGCAGTCAACTGCCTGTTTCCTATAACACCACCAGAAGAACCAGAGAAAAACAGTAGAGAATTCTCTTACCTGATGGCCAAAAAAACCATACCAGAGGGCCCAACCAGACTAGCGCAATAAATGGATATGACCTCAACTGCAACTCAGTGGGAGTTCAAAGATCTGAGAGGGGCTAGCCAAGACAGCCGGAAGACGAGCTCAGAAGAAGCCAGAACTCAGAAAAGATGAAACACAGAGGATTCCTGCTAGAACCAAGTTCTTCCCCAAACTATTGTCTCGGTGTTGTCCTGAAGTCTAACTTCAAATCCCACTCTTCTGACACTGGACTGTTTCGGCTGAAAAAGAGTATGAAGACCAAAGTATAGAAGTAGTTTATTTAACTGCAGTAGCATGAATACAGAACAGCAACAAAATGTTGCTGCTCAAAAGGCACAATTTGGACAGGCAGCATATCTGGCTGCTGGGAACAAAGGGAGGGTGTGGGAATGGAGAGGGGGAGCGAGGGAGGATGCACCATGGGAGTTGCTTGGGGCAGGATGTCCTTGGGCCATGTTTCATTAATTTTGCAATGTGGACAGGATGTCTTTGCAGCAGTGGGGCTATCCAGTGAGTTTGTTGGTGTCAGCATGACTTCTTTTCTGCAGGGGCAGAGTAAGTGCGATGAAGGATTATTGGTATGTCAGTCTGACTCAGTTGTTGTCTGTTTCTTCTTTGTAGTTCCCTGAATAAAAAGGAAGTTCAAGCATAACAAGTTGACTAGTGAAGCGATTATATTTTTACAAGGGTGAACAGGCCCCCAGAGCCTGAGGAGTGAAGACAACCCTCTGTTCATTAGTTTTACTTGTATTTAATTTACCTATTCATTAGTTTTACTTGCTTAGTGCAAATGCAAGACCCTGGTCTAGGTGCTTGGGATGCAGAGATTAGGTTCAACCCCAGCATTCCATAGGAGGGACATAGCAGAAGGGATTGGAGGAGAACAGGAGTAGATTTGGGAGACATGCTAAGGTGGAATTTGTAAGACTTTGTGACTGATGGATGTGACTAGACTTTGTAACGTCTTGGAGGGTAAGGGAGTGGAAAGAACCAAGAATGACTGCATTTTCTTGTCTGACATACCTTGCACAAAGTGCAGAGTTTAAGGCCCAGCTTCCTGGTTTAAGGACAGAGGTTTGCAATTCTTCCACAACTGTTGGAGTTGGAAAACATTTGCTTCCTGAGGACTTCTTCAGGAGCTGAGTAAATTACTGTTGAAGGAAATGTTGATCAAATGCCTGTAGGATTTGAATCTTCCCTATACATGCACACACACAATATACAAAGAGACATTTGGCTGAGACAGATACCTCTGATACACACTGTTCTTTCTCTGTATATTTATTTTCTTTCAGGAGCTGACTTAATCTGTGTTGTTAGTTCCATGATTTGGAGTAGTCCTTGTATACATACAAAAAAGGACAAAATAAGCTCAAAAAAGAAAGAGTTTTAGATACATAGATTGTTAGAGCAAAAGGAACTATTAGGGAACATCTAGTCTGGCTCCTTTTTAGAGAAATGACTCGTCCAGCATTTCAAGGCTTAAATAACAGAGCTGGGACTAAAAATATAAGCTCCTTTTTTATTATACCCAGCTATCTTTTTGATGGCCAGAGCTGTCTAACATTGCTTTAAGCTCCTTTAGAAGACAACTCTTAAAGCAGAGCATTAAAAAGCCTCATTCGAGGGTACTATAGGTACATCTTCTGGACTAAAAGGAGGTTGTTCTTCACCAAATGCTTTTATGGTTCCTTCTAACTTTAAGAATTTATGATTCAGTCCCTGAAGCACCAAAACCATCTTCAAAAATAAAAACACAGTTGGAGGACTTACAGTTCCTGATTTTAAAACTGATTACAAAGCTATAGTAGTCAAAACAGAATGGACCTGGCACAAGGATATATATAGAGAGACAAATGTAATCAAATTGAAAGCCAGAAATAGACCCTCACATCCATGGCCAATTGATTTTGACAAGGCGGCCAAGCCACGAATTGGGAAATAGTTTATTCTACAAATGGTGCTGGGAGAACTGGATATGAATGGAGGACCTCTATCACATACCATAAACAAAACTTACCTCACCGTGAGTCAAAGACCTTAATATAAGAACCAGAAATGTAAAACTCCTGGGAGAAAATGTAGGGAAGCATCTTCAGGGTCTTGTGCTGTGCAATGATTTCTTAGACTTTACTCCCAAACACCGTCAACAATGAAAATACAGATATTTGGGTCTTAATCAAAATTAAAAATGCATCAAAGGACTTTATCATGAAAATGAAGAAAGGATCTGATTCAAATGGGAAAAGAAATATTTGGAAACCACATATCTGGCAAAGATTTAATATCCAGCATATATGAAGAAATCCTTTAACTTAGCAACATTAAGACAAACCACCTAATTTAAAAATGGGAAAAGTCTTGACTAGAAATCTCTCCAAAGAAATTATACAAATAACCAGAAAGCACACAAAGAGATACCAGGTATCATTTTTATACCCATTAGAATGACTGGTATTAAAAAAATACAATGAAAATAAGTATTGGAGAGGATGCAGAAATATAGGAACACTCATTCATTGCTGGTGGGAAGATAAAATTGTGCAGCTGCTGTGGAAGACAGTTTGGAAGTTTTCAGAAAGCTAAGTATAAAACTACCATATGATGAGGTAATCCCACATATAGGGATATACCCAAAAAATTGAAAGCAGGGACCTGAACAGGTATTTGCAACTGATGTTCAGAGCATCATTATTCACAATTGCTAAAAGATAGAAACAACTAAGTGTCCATCAACCAATGAATTGATTAAGTGTGGTATAAACATACAATGGAATATTATTCAGCATTAAAAATGAAGTTTTTTTCTCAGTTGACAACATAGACAAATCTTGACTATTTTGCTGAATGAAATAAACCAGACACAGAAGGACAAAATACTGTATGATCCATTTAGTATGAAAAAATTTGAATCAGCAAACTCATAAAAGTTAGAATCTAGAAAATAGTTTACCAGGAGCTGGGTTGAGGGTAAGGAATGGGGAGTTAACGTTTAAATTTTACAGAATTTCTATTTGGGTTATTTCTTAAGTTTTAGAAATCAATGGTGGTGATAATAGCAAAATATTGTGAATGTAACTAACAGCATGAAATTTATATGTGAATGCAGTTAAAAGGGGGAAATTTTAAGCTGTATATGTATTAATAGAATAAAAATTAACAGGTAAAACATGACTGTACAACACTATGAAACTATATTATAAATGATGACCTGTAGTTAATAGTATAGTTATTAAAATGTTCTTTCATGAAGTAGAACAAATGTACCACATTAATGCAAGGTGTTATTAATAGGGTATTATATGGGTAAAACAATATAGCAGTGTAAGCTGTGGACTATAGTTAATAATACAATTATTATATTCTTTCATCATTTGTAACCCAGGCACCACGTTAATGCAAATGTTTATATTGGGAAGGGAAGATAAGGAAAGGCTATATTTTCTATATGATTTTTCTGTAAACTCTCAACTTCTTTTAATAAAAAAAATTTGAAAAACTCAAAAGAAAAAGAAAGAATTTATGATTCAAATCAAATTCAGAATTATTCTGCCATCCTTAAGGCTTTGGGAGTTGAAAAATTACTCCAAGATGTGGAGTTAAAGCTTCAGTTCATATTACATTATGAAAACTGGCATTAACATCAGTTTACAAATCTCTAGAAGGAATGTTAAAATTCTGTGTAAAGTCTTATGCCCAAATATAGTGTGATGGGATGTATTGATTCCCACAGGTGGCAGGTGTAAAGATAGTTCTGAAATCCCTTTCAGGCTTTATTACCATATGCTTAGTGAACAAAATTTGAACGGCTTAACTTGCTTCTGAAAGAAAATGCTCTGGCCAGAAAGTAAATTTGAGAAGTGATTGTCAAGATTGCAGTATCTCTAAAAGGTAGTAAAAGCCAACCAGTGGCACAAGGGGTTATGTAACTTTAGAGATGGGAGAGATCACTTTGGATGGGAGGATCAGGCAAGCCCCAGAGGATGTGCCATTTGAGCTGTATACTATTATTATCACTTGAAGTATTGGGGTACAGTTCTGGGGTTGAGACAGGAGGGTCATTTGGAAATCAAGTATAACTCCTTGAATTTTATCCCATTCTTCTTACTGGACTAAGTTGGGCCTTTATCATGATAGATTTGAAGTTATTAGACTTTTGGGAGTTATGAGAATGTCCTAAGATTTCCCACCCCACCTCTCCACCCTACATTATCTAATCTCTGACAAGGGCTAACATTTTTTTCAAGGTTAAATTTACATTCAGTGAAATTCACAGATCTTAGGTGTGTGCTAAAAGTATGCATCAACATAACAAAAAGCCAGTCCAAATATAGAACATTTCCCTTCCAGAAAGTTCTGTGCTAGTTTGAAACTGTTATGTATCCCAAAAAAGCCACGTCCTTTTCATAATCCAATCTTGTGGGGTCAGACCTATTGTTTAAGTGGAACTTTTTTTTAAAAAATTTATTTATTAATTAATTAAAAAAAAATTAACAACAAACGAACAAAAACATTGACATATGATCATTCCGTTCTACGTATATAATCAGTAATTCTAGGTGGAGCTTTTGATCAGATTGTTTTCACGGAGACTGACCCACTCAATTCTGGGTGTGACCTTTTGATCAGATGGACATGTGACTCCACACGTTCAAGGTAGGTCTTGATAAGTTTACTGGAGTCCTTCCAAGGGGGGACCATCCAAACACCACAGGGAGCCCAGAATGAGAATGAGAGCCTGTAATCCTATATAGCTGGAGGTAGTGCCTGGGTACATCCCAGAGTACGTTAAGTAGACAACCAAAAAGTATTGGTAAAGTCCCTTGAGGAATGGGAGAAAAAATATGAAACTATTAAACTTTACCACCGGGGAAAACCCAGGTACTGTGCCAAACGTTAGGAACACCCAAATCAATAGGCCAAGCTCTTCATCTTGAGGCTTGCTCTTGGGAAGCTTATGTAGGTAACAGAGAAGCTTGGCCTACCCAGAGGTATGCCTAAGAGTTACTTCTAAAAGTTACTCTTTTGTTGCTCAGTTATGGCCTCTCTTTCTAAGCCCAACTCTGCAAGTGAAACAATTGCCCTCCCTCGTACATGGGACATGACATCCAGGGGTGAAAGTCTCCGTGGTGGCATGGAGATAATCCCCAGGGATGAGCCTGGCCCTGGCACTGTGGGATCAACAATCCACCCTGACGAAAAGGGGGAAAAGAAGTGTGGCTGAGAGAGTTCAAATAGAGTCGAGAGGCTGCCCTGGAGGCCACTCTTACACATGCTTCAGGTAGACATTCCTACCTATCATAACTTGCCAAACCCCAACCAAAACCATTCTTTCCAGTCCTAAAGAACACCTAGGGCAATAGTTAAGATTCTACAAAGGTTCCATTCTCTAGGGTAACTCTCTAAAACCTGCAACCTCCAGATAGGTCCATGGACCAGATAAGTTCTGAAATGCAGAGGGACCAGCCCTTCCAGAACATCTACTAGTTCTGTCCCCCTAGTCCGTATTATTGATAGCCTCTTCCAACATGAAGAATTAGAATGGGCATAGCCCAAATACTTCTGAAGAGTGGGAGAAAGATCAAAGGTGATGGTGGAGTTATACAGACAAGGTCAAGTTTAAAAAATGAGTATGAGTGCTGAATCATTATACTGATATTTCTTTTAGCCTCCAGTACCTCAGAGCAGTTAGAAATAAAAACCTAAAATTGTGAAATTGCAACCCATACCAAACTCTGAAATCTGTTTTACAACTAATTGTTGCAGTGTACTTCGAAATTTATTGCTTTATATATATATATATATGTTATTTAAAGAGAAGGAGGAATATAACAGAGAAGATAGGATTTAACAAATGAGTATGACTGCTGAATCATTATATTGATATTTCTGTTGGTCTGGTGTCTTGGAGCAGCTAGAAGAAAAGAACAAAAAATTGTGGAATTGTAACCCATAACAAACTTTAAAATCTATTCTATAACTACTTGTTAAAATGTACTTGGAAATATATTGCTTTTTTGTACATATGTTATATTTCACAATAAAAAAAAGTTTAAAAAAAAATAAATCCCCTTTATAAAATCCAACCCATTTCTGGCATATTGCATTCTGGCAGCATTAGCAAACTACAACAAGTTCCCTCATTCTCCTTCCCTGCCAGAAATAACCCCTGTTCAGATTTCTATCAACAAGAGCTAATTGTTCATGAGATTCTTTGTATATAACACTGCATCCCTTGAACAGCAATCAAAGTCCTCGCCTAAAATGAAACCCATCCCCCAAGATGCCATCAATTATTTACAACCTGGTTATATTATAACTATTTTGGGGAAAAGGAGAGGTAAGATTGTAAAGGCCTTGAGTATTTTGTAGGGGAAAGATGTTCAGAAGCACAGTTCATATATACCTGGATACTCGGGACATATGCCACGTGTGTGAAACTGAGTATAGAATTACCAAAGGGAAGAAAACAGTTTTCCCCACCACATCTATCCAAATCTTACTCAAAAACTTAACTCAAATTCATCTTCTCAAGAATATCTTTCTTTAGGCTATAGTAATTCCTCTTCCCTGTGAATTTCTATAATAGTTTTAGCAGATGTTAATTGCCTAAGTCACAAACGCAGGTGTACCTTTATTTTTCATAATTGACCCTCCTATTTATATCAAATTCCTATTCCTCTTGTCAGTAGAAAACTTATTTGTTCAAATTTAAGGCAAACTCAGTCATTTTAGTGTTAATTCAATCCTTTCAGGTTTACACTTATACAGGGTTTTCTTTTGGCATTCTATCATTTATTACTGCCATATGACTTGTTATTTTGGACAGTTTTTATGTCTTTTCCTATTTATGGTATCTGTGACCATGAGTTAACTTTTCAAATATTACAGAGCCCTCTAAGTTCATCTTCATATGTCTCATGATGCCTCACACAATGCTGTCCACACACACAGTCAGCATTTGAAGTAGGTGTGATAAACTAGATGGTTTTTATAATTCTATAGAACTGTGAACAAAAAAGTATCACCGTATCATACCCAGGACTGAGGTAGAATAGTCAAAAGCATATAATCATGGATTTGGAGTCTGGAAAGCTGAGATTATTGTAACTGGACATGTAAATTTGGGCAAGTCACTTAGCCCCTCAGAACCTAAATTTTCCCTCTAAAATTGTTGGGGACAAAGAGAATTTGGACTAGATGATATCCCAAACACATTCCTGGTCTGTGTTCTATCCCTGAAGCCATACCATCAGTTTAGGACGTGAATTATAAATAATTAATGGCACATGGATTTTTATTCACCTGCCAAAACATTTACTTCTTTATCTCATTTACGGGTTTGATTTCTTTTTAATTTGTGAGGAAAATTAGTAGTCAAAACAATACAGAATCAATACTGAGGAACATAATTGTTCAGCCTTGAGAAAAATCGTTTAAATATATTCATTATAATGCCCTCTTTCTGTTGCTTTTCTTCCTAGACACAATGTCAAGTGGAGATGGTCACCAATCATCTCTCACCAAACCCGCTTTCAGTGGGGTGCAAGCCTCTGCCTTAGTGGAATTGGTATTTGGGTTAAAAGTTTCCAAGATAGAGCCACTTCCTAGCTATGATGACCAAAACTTTCATGTGTACAGTTCAAGAACTGAAGACACTACAGGTGGTCCAACCGAATATGTTCTCAAAATAAGCAACACCGAATCTAGCAAAATTCCAGACTTGATTGAGGTGCAGAGTCACATCATCATGTTTCTGAAAGCAGCTGGATTTCCAACAGCCACCGTGTGTCGGACTAAAGGAGACAACATAACCTCTCTTCTGTCCATAGGTAAGAGGTGGCCAGCTTTCCAGTCTGTCACCTGTCCATGTGCTTCAGTAGCCAGTGTGACTGCATTTTGGCTACAAGTGGAAATATCAAGAAGAAACATGAAGAACTGGTTCACAAGCCTGAGTGGATATCCTTGCAGTGGTTGAGGCAACAGCCTTGCCCAAGTAGAAATTGAAGTTCTGATTCTGATGTTAGAACTGGGATTTGGGATGACTCTTTTGCTTGGAAAGGCCCTGATGAATAAGTAACTAAGGAAACATATGGAAATCAGGAGAACTGTTTTGATTTGTTTTTTTAACAAAACCAAGATTTTGTATTCATCAGACCAGCAGTATATTTGGGTGCTGCAGTATGATAGAAAGAACATAGACTAGGGATCAGGAATTTTAGATCCCAGCTGTCATCCACTGAATATGTGACTTTGGGTACACGGCATTAATCCCTAAGCGGCATTTCCTCATCTCTAAGACTTGGTTCCTTTCACTTCTAAATTGTAGAATGTTCAGATGTGTCCAATTTAGTTCTCTAGGCAGCAGCCTGAAACCAATTCCCTGGACATTTTAAAAGGTGTAACTAACTGTCCTTTTCTCTGTTAATTGTTCTTTCTTTCTCACTGCCCCTTGCTCCAAACTACTCATGTCTCCTTACAGTCCCTAAGCAGTGGTTACTGTCCTGTGTTCTGAAAACAGGCTTTATCCCAGTTTGCCCCAGAGGAAGCCTGTGATTCTGGAAACACCATTTCTTTATTCATCACTTTCTTATGTTAGAAAAGCATAAAAGTGTATGTTGAAGGCATTCATTTGCCAGAGTAAGTAATTTATTTTTAGAGCCAAGGTAGGCTGATTTGGGGCTCTAACTGTTGATATGTCCATGGCCAATTCCAGTGTTTTTAAGGTTTGTCTGTTCTCCTTGCTTGTTCCACCCGCTTAGCCTGCCTCATGGGACCCTGCTCCGTGAGTTGTTTTAGGTTAGCAATTTTTTCTTTTTTTTTTTTTGTAATTTCTATTACTCTTTGCAATCATTTCAAAGCAGAATAACCTCTTTCTTTTGAGACTAGTTGACGGTATATGTTATTCTGTCCATCTAGACAATGGCTCTGAAATCAAAAGCTACTTGGTGAGGCTGATGACATACCTTCCAGGAAGACCCATAGCCGAGATTTCTGTCAGTCCTCAGCTATTATATGAAATTGGAATACTAGCTGCCAAATTGGATAAAACACTGGAGGTAACATTTGAGATTTTATTTTGGTGATAAGATTTGTTTGTTTGTTTGTTCTAATAAGCCCAGAGTTAGATTTCCTTTTTATGTATGGTGCTTCCTAAAATCTGCTACGAAGGCAACGGAGCCCTTGATGATACCTTGAGGGGTATTTTCTGCCCAGGTCTGTATTTTACTGATGTATTGGCAAGATTAACTAAATTTTTAGAAATGTATGGTATTCTTTATGCTGCTTATTGGAAACAGTCTGTTTTCACAAGTTGAAACCTAAAATTTTTTGTCCAAATAAGGTATAATCAGCCGAAGCTCTGTTGAAAGCAATGGCTAAATTATAAATGGATTTATAATGACAGGAACTGGGGCGGGTCAAGGTGGCTCAGCAGGCAGAGTTCTCACCTGCCATGCTGGAGTCCCAGGTTCGATTTCCGGTGCCTGCCCGTGCAAAAAAAAAAAAAAATGACAGGAGCAATACTATCTTTTACAAATATTTTTCCAACCAGCCAACAAAACATCTTCATTCATTCAACAAACATTCATTGAGTACCATTTATGTGCCAGACACTGGGGGGAAAGGAGAAGATTTCAGGAATAATAAGGTACAACCCTGTCCTAGAGGAATGTGTTCCAGTGGAACAGATAAACTAAACACTTTTTAAAAGTTACTACTGTTTGTGTGAGTAAAACACAGTTTGTACAAGTAAAAAACTTCTAATCAGAGGGTGTACAGGTGGTTCAGTGGTAGAATGCTCACCTTCCATGTGGGACACCGGGTTTAATTCCCCGACCATGCACCCAAAAAAAAAAAAAAAAGAAAAATTTCTAATTAGGCATCAAATCCTGTCAGTCCTACCTCTCAAATGTCTCTGTAATGAATCCTTTCTCCATCCTGCCTCAGTTATCCTAGCTCAGGCCTTTATCCTAGTTTCACTTTAGCCTCCCTGAATCTAGTTTTTCTCTTCCAAGTTATTCTTTTTATCTGTTAAGAGTTACATTTTAAAATTAAAAATCTGGCCAGGTCGGTTCCATTGTTAAAACCTTTTAGTGGCTTTTCACTGCCTTCAAAACAAAGGCCAAGGTCCTCGGTATGGCATACAAGGCCCTGTGAGCCTTATCTCTACCTCCCTTCCCGGTTTCATTATCCATATCTCCCCTTTAATGCTGTTTCATCAGCAGTGTAAGAGTTCTTGTAGCTCCCTTAATGTAGCCTTGTGTTTCATGCATCTGTGCCTTTGCATATGCCATTTTCTCCTGTAATACCTTTACCTTTCCCCAGCTTCACAAAACTCCAGCTTAACTTTCAAACCCAGCGCAAGCATTACCCTCCTCTGTAAAATCTTCCCTGATCCCTTTTCTCCTGCCATGCACAAAAATGATCACTATCTTATCTTTACTATTTCTGAACCTTTTACATCCTTCTAGTACTGTACGTATTGTATTGTGTTTCAGTTATCGCTTGCTGCATAACAACCATCCCAAAAGTTACTGGCTTTAAACAATGAGGATTTATGTCTCATGATTCTGTGGGTTGACTGGGCATTCTCTTCCACTTGGTATTGATATGGGTCATTCATGCAGTGATGTTTAGCTGGGAGCTCAACTGGGGTGCTCTGATTCTTCTCCATATGGCCTCTTCTCTTCACAGTTCAGGCCCTCCTGAACAACCTAGCAGTTGGCTTCCAAGAGGAGGATTTCCAAGAGGACAAGCCTCATATACAGTGTGTATCAAGCCCCTGCTTTAATCATGCTAGCCAATGCTCTATTGGTCAAAGCAAATGGGGACATAACTAATTCCAAAATCGATTTCGGAGAAGTTACACAAGGGCAGGGATACCAAAAGACGTGGCTCATAGGAGGCCACCAGTGTAGGTCACCCCATATAGTATTGTAATTGTTCATAGCATGTTTATTTCTGCTGTATATGAAGTGAGGTTCTTAAGAAGAGGAGCTATGTCTTACTTATCTTTTATCCCTGGCATCTAGCAATATCAAACATATAGAATGTATTCAGGTAGGACTTTATATAAAAGATAATATCTTAACTTAAAAGTTAAGAATCCATCAGTCAGGTAGAAAAAAGGAGGAAGGGCATTCCAACTAAAGGGAAGTGTATGTAAAAATTCATGGAGGGAAAAATGACTACGTTCCAGAAACTCTGAGTAATTCAATGTGGCTAGAGTATATGGTTCATACCTGAGAGAGATGGAGCTGAAGCTGAAAAAGTAGGGTGGAGTTCAACTATGAAATACATCATTATATAGGATGCTTAGAAGTTTGCACTTTGTCTTGTAGCCAGTTAGGACATTGGGAGGTTTTTAAACAGGCAATAATTTCTACTTTAAATTACCCAGGGGGCTAATATGGCATTTAGATTAGCAGAAAGGCAGACTGGCGATAGGGAGTGCATCTTAGAAGCTAATATAGTAGTCAAGGGACTAAACCAAGAAAAGGTTCAAGATTTATTTAGGAGATAGAACTGGTGATTGAATTAATGTTAAGCCATGGGAGAAAGAGGGGTTGAGCAAGACATGGATTCTAACCTCTGTTTCCTGGGACACAACTCCATGCTAAAGTAGGTAGGGTACCGCCCTGGTATCCGTCATACGGTAGCCTCCATAGCCTGCAGTAGGGAACTGAGAGGATGGGAACAGGGGAAGATTAAGATAGGGTCCAAGAGGTGTTGAGATATGTGGAAGCTAAGGCTACTTACTACACAGGAAAGCAGCTCAGCCCCTACTCATTTCACATTGTGCTCCTTTAGTGGATGCTGGAATCAGCTTGCCTGCTTCTGCTCTTTGCTTCTATACATAGTTTCTTTTCTATCTGGCTGGGGCTTTAGAGAAAGAAGTAAAGTAGAGTCTTAGTGGAAGTTAAGTGAAAAGATGCAATGGGGCTAGGAACACTCTAACAATAAAATTGGATTTTTACTCTTTTTGCTCCAGAAACTTGATATTTGTAGTTTCCTGGGAATTAGTGAAACACATTTTTTGCTGTTTTACATTACAGTTTTGTTGTTGTTGCTGTTTTACGTTACAGTTTTCATACTTAAAGTGTGTTTCTTGTAGAAAGTGTATATTTGGGTCTTGCTTTTTTTTTTTTTTTTTTTTTTTAAAGAGAGAGGGAGGAAGGGAAGGAAAGACAGAGAGAGAAGGAAGGAAGGAAGGAAGAAAGGGAAACATCTTTAAACATTTTCTTGTTTTATTGTTTGTTTGTTTGTTTGTTTTTTACATGGGCTGGGGCCGGGAATCGAACCGAGGTCCTCCGGCATGGCAGGCAAGCACTTTGCCCGCTGAGCCACCGCGGCCCGCCCCTGGGTCTTGCTTTTTTTAAATCCAGTATGACAATCTGTGCTTCTTAATTGGGGTGTTTAAACCATTTACATTTAATGTGATTATTAATGTGATATGCTTAGATTTAAGCCTGTCATCTTTCTATTTATTGTCTGTTTGTCCCATCTGTTCTTCCCTAATTTTCTCTTTTTTTCTGCCTTCTTTTGGATTGAGTAATCTCCTTTGTTGGCTTAATAGCTATAACTCTTTGTTTTGTTATTTTAGTGGTTGATTTAGGGTTTATAGAATACATCTATAATTTAACACACTCTTCCTTCAAGTTATATTATACACTTCCTGCATAGTATCTGAATCTTTCAATAGCATACTTCTGTATCTTCCTTCCTAGTCTTTATGCCGTTGTTGTCTTACATTTTACTTATACCTACATTATAAGCCCCCAAATTCATTGTTATTATTTTTGTTTAAAGTGTTGTCTTTTTTTATTGTCTTTTAAAAAGATAAATAATAAGAAAAAATATTATCTATTTGCTCATGTGTTAACTTTTTCTGGTGCTCTTCATCCTTTGTGTAGATCCATATTTCCATCGGGTCTCATTTCCTTCTGCATGAAGGACTTCCTTTAACATTTCTTTTAATATGGTTCTGATGATGATGAATTTTTCAGCTTTTATATATCTGAAAAAGTCTTTGTTTCACCTTCATCTTTTAAAGATATTGTCATGAGAAAAACTAGGTTGACAGTCTTTTTGTTTTATACTTTAAAGACATTTCTCCACTTTGTTTGCACTTACACTGTTTCTGACAGTTGTTGTTGGATCCGTACCTCTGTTCTGCTGAACATAATGTGTCTTGTGCGTGTATATGTGTGGCTGCTTTTAAGAAAGAATATCACCGGTTTTGAGCAATTTTATTTTGATGTGCTTTGATGCAATTTTCTTCATATTTCTTATGCTTGGGATTCATTAAGCTTCCTTGAGTGAAAGTAGTTGAGTTACTTGGAAACAGTTTGTTCCCTTTGAGTCTTGTTTTAAGATTTGTTAGGGGGGACCAAGGCTCGGTTTATAGTCTAGGGATAATTATGTTGTACTACTAAGGCAAGACCCTTGTGCGTTCTCTACCTAGCATCCTGTGTATTAGGAGGTTTTCCAGTCTGGTTAGTAGAAACAGGCACCGTTCCCAGCCATGTCTGAGTGCCAACTATTATTCCCTCTAATCACTTCAGGCAGTTCTTTCCCCGGCTTTGAGTAGTTTCCTTATGCTCATATACAGATCTGTCAAATTCTCGGGAGGAACTCTCCAAATCTCTAGTGTCCTCACTCTCTGTTTTCTGGTACTCTGTTCTGCAAACTCTAGCTACTTTTGGTCTCCTTGGACTCTCAGTTCTGCCTCTTCAACTCAGGGAGTTTGCTGGGCTCCACTTGGTTGTCCCCTCCCTGCAACATAGCCCGGAAATTCTCTCAAGGCAGTAAGCTGTGACATTCATAGGGCTCACCTAATTTGTTTCCCATCACTCAGGGATCACTGTCCTTCATTGCCTGATATTGAATAACTTTCAAACCATCACTTCCAGTATTTTAGCTGTTTCAGAACATAGGTTAAATCTGGTCCTGCTATTTCATCTTGGCCAGAAGCTGAAAACCATTTTGAAGTCTAAATTTAGTCATTTATCCTTTTTATCCCCAAACAGAAGTAACCTTTTCTTCTGATTAAAAAAAATCTTACATGACTCATTATTTAAGGAAAGTCAGATAAAAATACAAAGAAAAAATTAAGTTACCAATAATCCCATTACCTAGAGATGATTCTTACATTCCTTACTAACTCATCCATTCCATAAATTCACACTCCTCTGCGGCTCCTGGTATATATTTGGTACTTGGCAAATGTTTATAAACGATAGAACTTTTTCTGTGCTTACAGTACTCATCATTGAGCAGTGCAGGGTTTTATAAGTGGGGGGTAAATGTATTATTAAGTATTTCTCTTGAAATAGTTTTAAATTAAGCTGAAGCAAATCCGACTTCTTTAAAATATCCATTTGTGAACATTAATGTAATCTGGAATAAATTAGCCTATTCTAATTAAATATATTTTCATGTTAATTTTATTTAGAAAATCCCTTAAACTGATTGGAATGCTCATTAAAATCTATCGTTTTTTGAATCAGATGTTCTAAATGAGCAGTTTAAATGAGGGCCTGTTATATAACAAATATGCATTCTCCTTTTCCATTACCTGTCTTTTTACCCTCTCTGCGGGCTTCACTCTTGTACCTCATGTGCCAATGAAGTTTCAACTTTTCCCACTGTATTCTGAAATGGCAAACAGTCTTCAGAGGGAGATTTCATCACATCATTGCTGACAGTGAGTTCCGCTGTGCAATTAACCACCTGTAGCTCTGCTGTGCAACTTACTTTATGGAGGAAGGGAGTTCTAGAGTGAACCAAGAAAATCATTCCTCTCTTGGTACTGCAGTGCATTTTAGCATGCTTTATTCCCAATGCCCATTCCCTCCTCTCCCCTCACACCATGCCTTTGCAGGAGGTAAGCTCTTAGTTTTTCTATGAATGCTAGGATCCATGGATTCTATAAAAGGTAACACACAAGTGCAGTATTTTAGCCTAGTAGGTAGGACCGAGGCTGTCTACTGCTTTGCTAGGGATGTGATTGTCCATTGAGGCTTTCAGTAGCTGGGCAGTTCTGGAACATCCAGAGTAGCAGGAGCCCTGGGGACTATAGGAGCCAGGACTAAAGTGTAGGCAGGTGAGGGACCAACTAGTCTGTCTTGGAATTTGGTTGCTGTTTGGCCCAAAAATAGACTGGAGGTCAGTATCAGGAGATTCATTTAAATATGGGAGAGAAGAAAATATAGAGCAGACTTATGAATAAGACTGTGATCAGACCTTTGTACTAGAGGAAGCACAGTGCTTGGGAAATGGGAGCTGGGGCGAGAGGGCTGGTGCGTGAGGAAGCTGACCGCAGGTAGGCTGAGCTGACTAACAAGGAGCTGACCGGAAATTCTGGTTGGTATGCCAAGGAGTCAGAAGGAAAAAGGCCAGAGAAGTCAGGGCAGTCAGGTACAATATTCATCGTCAACAAATATTTATTGAGTACCTATATGTATGACATTTAAAAAAATTTCATGTTTTATTCAGTTCATAGATTGTGCAGTTGGTGCTAATACCCTAATTTTACTGCTAAGGAAACCAAAGTCTGAGATGTTTAGTGGTTTGCTCTTAAGTGGTGGAGCCAACTGAAACCCACATCTGTCGGACTCCTACTCCATACTGGAGTTTAGAACTTGTCCTGAAGGGTGCCTTGATATGGTGCCATGTTTCAGAAGCTGCCTCAGAGCCTTCCTTGAGTAGACTGTACTTCACTGGAAACCCAACAAGAGTATTATTTTTACTTTTTGAAAATTAATATAGGGTGCATGAGTGGTTCAGTGGTAGGATGCTCACCTTCCATGCAGAAGACCTGGGTTCGATTCCTGGACCATGCACCCAAAATAATAATAATAAGAATATATACACATGGTAGAAAGATAAAAATTATATTTTTCCTTTACCATCATCTGCATACCTAGTCCCAGTCCCACTCTCCTACTCACAATTCCTAACAGTGTTTTCAGTGTCTGCTCAGCAGAGTGATCCTCATTGGCATTTGACACACCAGGTGGTACAGAGATTCAAAACCACATCAGGTGAGGAAGCCATGTGAGGAATAGTTGAAGAAATAGAAGTGTTAAATCTGGAGAAGAGAAAACGCAGAGGGAGCAAAAGTGCTGTCTTCAGGTGTCTAGAGGACGGTCATGTGGGGAAAGGACTGACCCTCTTCCACATGGCCCTGGAGGTCTTGGCTGGAACCAGTGGCATCATCCCTGTTAGAGAGGCAGATTTTGGGTCAGCAAAAGGAACATAGTTAGAGCCACTTGAATAAGGTAAAAAAGTATCTCCACTGGAAGTATTCAACAGAGACTGGATAACCACTTGGCAAGGATATGGGACTGATAATAGAAGCATAAAAGATTATAGTAGCTCAGTGTTTTCAAACTCCAGGTCATGAGAAGTGTTGAAATCAATTTCGAGGGTCATGAGTTACATTTTTAAAGAAACAGAATAAAATATAAAACACTAGAGTATATCAAATGTAATGGTTTAAGTGTCATTCACTAAAGCATTTTTCTTCATATATGTCGTGTCTGTATACTGGGTTTTGATGTAAAATATATTTCTTACTATGAGTCGTGGTCAAAAATATTTGAGAGTTACTGCATTGTATGATGTGGGTCCTCGCCTGCCCCTTCCTAGCAACTCATCTTTAAACCTCAATTTCCCCGTTTGTGCAATGGCAGCAATAGAGTGGTCAAACCTAAAGGCCCTTTAAATTCCAGACATTTTTATTCAACGAACATTAATTTACTCAGCAAATATTAATTGAGCAGAGCCTTCTGTATTCCAGGGACTGTTCCATGTCTGGGAACAGTGAACAAACCACACAAAACTGAAGATGGGCTTTAAGATAAATAACTGAGTTACAGTGAATATTAGACAGCAACAAGTGCCAAGAAGAAAAACTAAGCAAAGAAGAGGGATATGAAATTGGCGAGGATTTTGAAGTTTTAGATAGAGGGTCTAGAAGTATTCACAAAACAGGTGACTTTTGAGTAATGACCTCATAGAAACAAAGGCACTGATCATGTGGATATCTGAGAACAATTGTCTCAGAAGGAGGAAACAACAGGTTTCCTCCTGTTGTTTCACAACAGGTAGGCTGTGAGGTGGAAACCGCCCGGCAGGTTCCTTGAGCAGTGGGGAGGTCAGTGTGTCTGGGGTAGACCGAGCACAGGAGAGAGTAGTAGATGAGGTCAGGCAGCAAGGGGTTGGGGTGGGAGGGTCAGATCAAGGGGATGAGAACAGAGTTCTTTAAAGCTGCTTCCAGTTCCTGTTGAAAACTGTTTAATAATAATACTGTCTCCAGACAGTTATGAGTCCCAAATGAGAAGGCAATGTACTCTCAAAACAATGAGATCCTATACAAATCCTGTTATTACTATTTTGTGGTTAATGTAAATGGAACAAGTCAATCGCAATGAGGGAATGCTAGGAATCACCCTGAAGCACTGCCCGGGCTACACCAAGAGTGTAGCCTGTTACATATGGCAGATGGCTCAGGAGTGACTGCCCTGTCAGGAATCTAAGGGTTTCCTTTTTGTTATTTTATTTAGAAATTCCATCACCCAAAATTAAGTAGTCTTCACCGGGAGAACTTCATCTGGAATCTGAGAAACGTCCCTCTTCTGGAGAAATACATGGATGCCTTGGGCCAGAATCGAAATCGAGAGATTGTGGAGCAGATCATTCAGCTGTTCAAGGATGAAGTAATGGCCAAACTAAGTCATTTCCGAGAATGTGAGTATTTCCTCAATCAAATAGGTGTCTGTCTTTCTATTTAAATTATCAAATTTCAAACCATCAGAAAAGTATGGAAGTACAACTTGGCTTTATCGTATCTGCAAAGTTTTCCATATCTGCTCCTATTATTTTTAAAAGAATAACACTTTTTTTTTCCATAAAGTTGACTCATTTGAAGCCCCCTCTGAACTTTACAGGATTCTCCCTCTTTCCTCCCTATTGAATTTGCATGCATGTTTTAATATCATTACTACAGATGCATTTATTTATAAATGATATACACTATTGTTTAACATATTTTCAAGCTTATATAAATAGCATCTAACTGTGCATATCATTCTACCACCTGCTTTTTTGAATTCAATATTAAATTCTTCAATTCATTTAGCTCATTGATTTTAGCTGATGAATAGTATTTATACCATAATTTATTAGACTAAACATAATGTTTGTGTTTATTCTCTTGTTAGTGGAATTGTAGGTTGTTTCTCATTTTTTGTTACAGTGAACACTCTAGTACATATCTCCCTGTGAAATTGGACAAGAGTGTATCTAGGGAATATATCTTGACGTAACCAGCCTTTTGGCCCTTCATGAAGTATTGGTCAAAGGGCAAGGAAATGTGGGGGCATTTCTAGCAAGGCGCAGGACAAGGCAGAATGTGTCCTTCATGCCCTTTGTTTACTTGGTGAGAACACAATGAATGTAATGTGGTAGCATGAAAGCAGAGTTCACCTTCTTTCCCTCAAACCTGTTTTTCGCCTTAGGTGTCGCCACCTCACTAAGATGGTGCCTGGCATTCACCCAGCTAACCCAGGAAGCCCAGGGGTCATCAGCCTTGGCTTCGCTCTTCCCCTGACATCCACATCAATCAAGTTTTATTGGCTCTAACTTCAAAAGAAAACTTAATTCTAACCACTTTCCTCCAGCTTTACTACTGCCCTCTGGTTAGTGCCATCACCTGGTTTATTGCAGTGGCCTCCTGAGGGTCTCCCTGCTTCTGTCCGCCCTGAGCGCATGGCACCACCTGTGACTTTCCACGGGAGGTTGACAAGACCCAAACTGGCCTTTCTCTGGTCAGTGACACAAGGCCACACTCTTGGTTGTCAAACTGTTATAAAATTCTCTCAGCCCTCTCAGATGTTGTTCTAATCTTATCGCAGACTGGTACAAACGGTTTGGACCAGCACTGGCCACAGATACCACGCTGAGTAGTACAGGCTTAAGATATCATGATCTCTTCCATTAATCAGAAAACTGAAGAAATACCATCTCATCAGAAACATTTTTATAAATCCTACGATAAGATAAAGCCACAACTGGTCGATTCTAAGTCTATTTGCTTCCTATAATAATATATATTTATATTCTTTTAAAACATGTCTTGTTTTGAGCAGGTTACCTTTCCCAGTACTTTTCGAGTAGTCAGTATCAGATGTTTGCAGTTAGTACAGCCCCCATGTCCTGGACTTATATTAATGAGCAACAAAAACTAAAAGAAAAACAACCAAAAACTAAAAGGATAAACTCCTTTTATCCTTTTCAGATGAAATTATTTTATTTCAAGAAAAGTAGGGTGTAGCCTTTTATCTCTGACTGCTCATCAAATTATTTGCATGGCTTGGCTTAAAAAGAGAAAAGAAAGAATGTACTGGGGTTTTAAATAACTGTTTCTACATGGTTTGATTTTTCTGCTCTCAGGTATCAATCATGGAGATCTTAATGACCATAACATTTTAATAGACTCTAACAGTTCACCATTTGGAGATGCTGTATATCAAGTTTCTGGGATTTTGGACTTTGGTGACATGAGCTATGGCTACTATGTGTTTGAAGTGGCAATTACCATCATGTACATGATGATTGAAAGCAAGAATCCTATACAAGTAGGAGGTCATGTCCTTGCAGGGTTTGAGAGTGTAATCCCACTGACAACTGAGGAGAGGGGTGCTTTGTTTCTCCTTGTGTGCAGTCGTTTCTGTCAGTCACTTGTCATGGCTGCATACTCTTGCCAGCTACACCCAGAAAACAAAGAATATCTCATGATTACTGCAAAAACTGGATGGAAGCACTTACAGCAAATGTTTGACATGGGCCAAAAAGCTGTGGAAGAAATCTGGTTTAAGACTGCCGAGTCCTACAAATCTGGATCTCCATGGGACTAGATAAAAGGTCACATTAACTTGGGTAATTAAAAACCCAACAGGACCAAGTCTAATTTTACAAAGGGTTTCCTTACACATTTAAAAATGAATTGATGGGGCAGGCCACAGTGGCTCAGCAGGCAGGGTTCTCACCTGCCATGCCAGAGACCCAGGTTCAATTCCTGGTGCCTGCCCATGCAAAAAAAAAAATTGATGGAAATGATTGATTCTTGATTGATTCTGAACATGATCAAGCACATGAAACCCCTAGGTCTTGAAGCAATCTCATGTCTACTTTTTAAAGTCTCCCACCCTTTCTTCTCACACCCGAAACACTGCCTTTCCTATAGAAGGTTCTTCAAAAATATTGCAAAATGAATGTATATTAGAAGAAAGGCTGGAGAAGATAAGGCCCACACTGTGGTTTAGAAGAAAATATGGATGGAATTCATAAAGGAAAAATGTTTAATTTGCTTAAGAAGGCAGTTGAAATTGGAACTACAAAGAGGTTGCCAGAGATAGATGCTGGTTTAAAACACCAGAACTGCAAGGAAGGAACAAAGACATACAATCAAGCAAAGACACTAAATCCTGAAGTATTTAAATATAATAGCTACTTCTCAGATTGAATCCAGGAAAATCCCAAAGCAGATTTGTTTTTCAAATTTTCTATAATTTATGTTTCTTTTTACATGAATATGTAGTAGATTTGGAGTACTATAGGCCATTGTATACTTGTCTTTAAATTATACTTAAGTATTTCCTTCGCTAATGTCTCTTCATGTCTCCTTAAGTAGGATTTTGTCAATAGCTGTTTACTTATTCTTTTGGTTACAACTATCCACTCTCGAGAGATGTCTTGAGTTTAGAAAGCTGGCTGCTCAAAAACCTTCTCAGTAGTTATCTCTTTCAATATACAGGCAAACCTCATTTTATTGTGCTTCACTTTATTGCACTTTGCAGTCTGTTTTTCACAAATTGAAGGTTTGTGGTGACATGAGTCAAGCAAGTCTCTCTGTGTAATTTTTCCAACAGCATGTGCCCACTTTCTGTCTCTGTGCCACATTTTTTTTCCGTTCTACATATATAATCAGTAATTCACAATATCACATACTTGCATATTCATCATCATGACCATTTCTTAGAACATTCGCATCAATTCAGAAAAAGAAATAAAAAGACAACAAAAAAAAATTCATACATACCATACCCCTTACCCCTCCCTTTCATTGATAACTAGCATTTCAATCTACTAAATTTATTTTAACATTTGTTCCCCTTGTTATTTATTTTTATTCCATATGTTTTACTCATCTGTTGACAAGGTAAATAAAAGGAACATCAGACGCAAGGTTTTCACAATCACACAGTCACATTGTGAAAGCTATATCATTATACAATCATCTTCAAGACTACTGGAACATGGCTACTGGAACACAGCTCTACATTTTCAAGCAGTTCCCTCCAGCCTCTCTGTTACATCTAGAATAACAAGGTGATATCTATTTAATGCGTAAGACTAATCTCCAGGATAACCTCTCTATTCTGTTTGGAATCTCTCAGCCATTGCCACTTTGTCTCATTTCGCTCTTCCCCTTTTTGGTCAAGAAGGTTTTCTCAATCCCTTAATGCTGAGTCCCAGCTCATTCTAGGATTTCTGTCCCACGTTGCCAGGAAGGTCCACACCCCTGGGAGTTATGTCCCACATAGACAGGGGAGGGCAGTGAGTTTACTTGTTGTGTTGGCTGGAGAGAGAGGCCACATCTGAGCAACAAAAGAGGTTCTCTGGGGGTGACTCATAGGCCTAATTTTAAGTAAGCTTGACCTATCTTTTGTGGGGTTAAGTTTCACATGAACAAACCCCAAGATTGGGGACTCAGCTTATTGCTTTGGTTGTCTGCACTGCTTGTGAGAATATCAAGAATTCTCCACTTGGGGAAGTTGAATTTTCCCCCTTTCTCACCATTCCCCCAAGGGGACTTTGCAAATACTTTTTTATTCACTGTTCAAATCACTCTAGGATTTATTGGGGCATCACTCTGGACAAACCTACAAAATCTTATGCCCTGCTCAAGGTTCCATGTGCTGATGGTGTTCAGTTAAGCCATTCATGTAAGCTATATTAGGAAGTTCTGTGCCACATCTTAAGTAAGGTATTGTGCTAGTTTGAAAGGATGTATGTACCCTAGAAAAGCCATGTTTTGATCCTAATCCCATTTTGTAAAGGCAGCCATTTCTTTTAATCCCTATTCAGTACTGTATGTTTGAAACTGTAATTAGATCATCTCCCTGGAGATGTCTCAATCAAGAGAGGTTATTAAGCTGGGTTAGGTGGAGACGTGTCTCCACGCATTTGGGTGGGTCTTTATTAGTTTTCTGGAATCCTATAAAAGAGGAAACATTTTGCAGAATGCAAGGGATTCGGAGATTCAGAGAGAGCAGAGAATGCTGCAGCACCACAAAGCAGAGAGTCCACCAGCCATTGACCTTTGGAGATGAAGAAGGAAAACGCCTCCCGGGGAGCTTCATGAAACAAGAAGCCAGGACAGAAAGCTAGCAGATGACGCCGTATTCTCCATGTACCTTTCCAGATGAGAGAGAAATCCTGACCATGTTCACCATGTGCCTTCTCACTTGAGAGAGAAACCCTGAACTTCATTGGCCTTCTTGAACCAAGGTATCTTTCCCTGGATGCCTTTGATTGGACATTTCTATAGATTTGTTTTAATTGGGAAATTTTCTCGGCCTTAGAACTGTAAACTAGCAACTTATTAAATTCCCCTTTTTAAAAGCCATTCAGTTTCTGGTATATTGCGTTCCAGCAGCTAGCAAACTAGAACAGGTATGTACATTGGTTTTTTCTTAGACATAATAATATTGCACACTAAATGGACTATGTATAGTATACATGTAACTTTTATAAGCACTGGGAAACTAAAAAATTCATGTTACTCACTTTATTGTGATACTCACTTTATTGCAGTGGTCTAGAACCAAGCCTGCAATATCTCTGAGGTCTGTCTGTATCTGCATAGGCATTGATTTTCTCCCTATTTGTCCATCTGTCAAAATCTACTTACCTACCTATCTATACTCCTCAAACTAGGTTTCACTCTTAATTCTCTTGTATCTTTCAATGATACTATTTTCAACTTCCCTTTGACTCAATTTTCTTATCTAATAAAACTGGGCTAATATTGTCTCATAGAGTTAGTTGTAAAGATTTCATAAGATAATAATGTAAAATGCTTATTACAGTGCTTGACATATAGTTGGGACTCAATAACTATTTACTAACGAATGAAACATATTCCAGATCACCCAAACTCAGAATGTTGGAGTAACTTTTTATTCATCCCTCTTATATTCAATCACAGAGCCCTACTGATTCTTAGAATGAGAATTTTAGAAAGGAAATGGTGTGCTGGTTTGAAAGGAAGTGTGCCCCCTAAGAAAAGCCATGTTTTAATATAAGTCCCATTTCATAAGGTAGAATAATCTCTATTCAACACCATATGTTTGAAACTGTGATTGGATCATCTCCCTGGTTGATGTGATTTAGTCAAGAATGGTTGTTAAACTGGATTAGGGGATGACATGTCTCCACCCATTTGAGTGGGTTTTGATTAGTTTCTGAAGTCCTATAAAAGAGGAAATATTTTGGAGAAGGAGAGATTCAGAGAGAGCAGAGAATGCTGCAGCACCACGAAGCAGAGAGTCCACGAGCCAGTGACCTTTGGAGATGAAGAAGGAAAACGCCTCCCGGGGAGCTTGATGAAATCGGAAGCCAGGAGAGAAAGCTAGCAGATGATGCTGTGTTCACCATGTGCCGTTCCAGCTGAGAGAGAAACCCTGAACTTAATCGGCCTTCCTGAACCAAGGTATCTTTCCCTGGATGCCTTTGATTGGACATTTCTATAGACTTGTTTTAATTGGGACATTTTCTTGGCCTTAGAACTGTAAACTAGTAACTCATTAAATTCCCCTTGTTAAAAGCCATTCCATTTCTGGTATATTGCATTCCAGCAGCTAGCAAACTAGAACAAATGGGGATAGCAATTTCTGTCCTCCCTGCCTTACTAAAATTTAAACCATATATAATGAAAGCCAACATTCATGGAGTACTAGTATTTCACATCCATGATCTCATTTAATTTTCATGATAAATTCACGAGGGAAGTACTTTAATGACAAATCTCCATTTTCAGATGTGGAAACAGAGGCTTAAAATGTAGTAATTTGTTCAAAGAGGGCCAGGATTTAAATCGGGTCTCTCTGATACAGACCATGCTCTTAACCAGTGCAAGGCCCCATACTGCTCCCTCACACCCTCCACCACCCTCTACCTACCCATGCACACGTGTGTAGGAAGAACATGAGATCATTCGTAGGAAATCATGTAAGTGCCTCCATTTTAAGAGGTTTTGATTTCTACCTACTTTGACCATTCAGAAAATTGAAGACAAGAAATATGGACTTAATATCATCACATAGATGTATGATCATCATTTCTTAGTACATTTGCATTGATTTAGAAAAAAAAATAGCAAGACAACAGAAAAAGAAATAAAATGATAATAGAGAGAAAAAAATAAAAATAAAAATAAAATATATATATAAAAAACAGAAATATGGACTGAAACTTAGTTTTCACTCCAGACCAGTATTCTTTCACTTATACCATGACACTCACAGATTTCCCTGTTTGATTCCTGCTAACATGGAACCCCCTTTACTGAATTCTTAAAGCAAATATTGTCTACCACTATTTCAAAATTTAAGTACATGCAGCCTTGCATTGGTATTTTACTATATGGTGTTTGTTCTAGCTTATTCCCAACTGGTCAGTTCCATGCAGTTAATAAACTCTTCAGTGGTGTTTTGATTTACTAATATACCAGAAATGGAATGGTTTTTAAAAAGGGTATTTATTTAAGTTGTAAGTTTTCAGTTCTAAGGCCATAAAAATGTCCAAACTAAGGCATCCAGAGAAAGATACCTTGTCTCAAGATAGGCCGATGGGTCCAGAATACCTCTGTCAGCTGGGAAGACATGTGGCTAGCATCTGCTGGCGTCTTTGGCTTCTGGTTTCCCTGGGGGCATTTACTTTCTGCATCTCCAAATGTCTGGGTCTTGTATTTTCTCTGTTGACTCTCAAGCTTTTTCCAAAATGGTTCCCTTTTAAAAGTCTCTAGTAAATGACCCACCTTGAACGGGTGGAGACACATCTCCATGGAAACTACCTAATAAAAATGTCCTACCCACAATTGGGTGGGTCACATCTCCATAGAAACAACTTAATAAAAAGATTCCACCCTGCAATATTGAATCAGGATTAAATTTCTGGGGTACACAGTAGTTTCAAACCAGCACAGTGGCATGATTTGAATAATACTTATTTCATATTACCTTCAGGAGCTAGCACAGTGCTGGGCCCCTCTGGAAAGATCTGTTAACTGAAGAATGAATATACTTCTGGAAGTTCTCCTCATTCTTTTCAAACAGTGAAGAGAAAAGCCAGTTCTAGATTTGGGGATCAATACCATATGTCTGGCAAAGTTCCCTGCTCTTGCAAGTGTCTTTTATGTCCAGGTTATTACACTTCCAGACTATGTCAGAACTTTACTTTCTGGTTTTCTTATCCTTAGTCTCATCAACTGACATCTCTCATATTAGGTGCAGATTGAAAACCAGGTACAGGCCTCTCACCTCTTTGCCTCTATCATCTTGCAAGAGTGTCCACATGCAACCTCTCTGCATGTGTGCTCAATAAAGTTTCTACCTACTCATTCTGTCTGTGCTATGCCCTTTCATTCTTTCTCATGGCACAGCCAAGAACCTGGGAACTGAATCTGGAAACATATTTGATGTTGAGCAATATCTCTCCAATGTGTGGACTGGTAATTCATGGCTCTCTCTCTCACTCTCTTCCTCTCTCTCTCTCTCTCTCTCTCTCTCTCTCTCTCTCTCTTTGAGACCCCTTGCAGCCGAATATAAAGCTCCCCTTCTAGAGCATGCTCACTTTTTAGCCCTCAGGAAACAGGAAACTTAGAGGACAAAGATATCTTGGGAGCACCAGGTGGGGTGGTCCTCACCACCCCCAACCTTGGGACCATAGGTCTAGACATCTCCCAGGGGAGAACTTCCCAGAAACACCTGGCGACTTCACTCCCGGTGTTCCCAGAGCATTGGGCCAGCGGAGAGGCAGGGCAGGGTTGGAGTCGTGTTTGGACATGCCCCAGAAGTGTGGGTCCAGACATCTCTCAGCAAAGTACAGGGTTTGCCCATTGCTCAGTGATACCTAGAGGAACTGAGTGTGGGGACACGAGTGGACATTTGCACACTGTTGTTTACAGCACAGTGATCATGATCCACAATGGACAGAGGTGGCCTAAGGGTACATCGACTGAGGAACAGAAGGGGAACTGTGGTGTATACATACATGGACTACTGAGTGGCCACAAGAAGGAATGAGCTTGTGAGGCATACAACTAGATGCATGAACCTTAAGGACTATATGTTGAATGAAATGTCAGGAACAAAAAGACAAATACTACCATGCTTCAATCATATTGACTAATTATAATTTTAAAACTTGGTGAACTAAAGTTGAGAACATGGATTATCAGGTTGGGGCCTATTGTAAAGTGTCCTAGATTGCAAGCTCTTACAGCAGTCACATCTATTTAGGAGTTGTAATTGTTGTTTCTAAATTCTGAGATACCGAGCTATTTGTATATAACTTGGTTGTTCCCAGAAACATTGAGTATTAATATGACATCTGAGACTCTGAAGTTACAGCTCTGAAGCTATGAAAGTCAGCATTACCCCATACAGGAACTGTTTAAAAAGTTGAAAAAGTGATCAGACATCAAGTAAGAGAAATGAGAAAAGCTGATCTTCATAGAACTAAAGTAAATCAGAAAACAGAGTAAAGAAAAACAGGGGCCTAGATTGTACGCTTTTAGAGCAGACACATTAAGTCCGGAGTGGTAATTAATATTTCTGGATTTTGAGAGGCTGTTTTATATATATGACCTGATATTTGGAGATCAGAACGAAGCCAAACGGGTTGGGGTTAAAGTAATTCAGAACATAGGGGTAAGGAAGACAGTGGCTATATTTTAGTACCACACATACTCTTTGAGACCAATGGAAGAAAGGTTTGTTTGATCTGGAACTGAAGTTTTCTGTAGTGCATACTCTAATTCAACCTATCTGTGTAGCTCATTTGGACAATTGAAGCACAGGGAGCACAGAATAAGAAAGAGGTCCTTGAATCCTGTAGAGATTATTGTAATGCCTGGAAACATCCTAGAGTATATTAAGCAGATAATCAAAAAGTATTGGCAAAATCCCCTGAGTGGGGGGGGAGAAAGAATATGGAACTATTAAACCCTACCATCGGGAATCCCCGATACTGTGTCAAACTTTAGGGACACCCAAATCAGTAGGCCATGCCCTCGATCATGAAGTTTACTCTTGTGAAGCTTATGTAGATAGCGGAGAAGCTTAGACTACCTGTAGGCATGGTTAAGAGTTACTTCTGGAGTACCTCTGTTGTTGCTCAGATGTGGCCTCGGTCTCTCTAAGCCCAACTCTGCAAGTGAAATCATTGCCTTCCCCCCTACGTGGGACAAGACACCCAGGGGTGAAAGTCTCCCAGGGATGAATTAAGACCTGGCACCATGGGATCAACAATTCCATCCTGACCAAAAGGGGGAAGAGAAGTGTAATTAATAGAGTATCAGTGTTAGAGAGAGTTCAAATAGAGTCTTGAGGCTACCTTATGCAAGCTTCAGGTAGACCCTGCTACCTAACCATAACCTGCCAACCCCCAACCAGGACCATTCCAGCCAATCCTAAAGAACACCTAGGGCAATATATAAGATTTCACAAGGATTCCATGCACTAGAGTAACTTTCCAGAAACCTACAACCTCCATATGGGTCCCTGGTCCAGATAAGTCCTGAAACCCAGCCAGCCTCTCCAGAACATCAGATAGTTCCATCTCCCTACCCCATATTAGTGACAGACCCTTCCAGTATCAAAAATTTAGAATTATAGCCCAACACTCCTAAAGAGAGGTCTGGAAAGATCAAAGATGATGATTGAGTTATACATAGAAAATAGGATTTAACAAATGAATATGAATGCTGAATCATTAAATTAATACCTCTTTTAATCTCCAGTATTTTAGAGCTGCTAGAAGTAAAAACCTAAAATTGTAACCCGTGTGAAACTATGAAATATGTTCTACAACTAATTGTGATGCTGTGCTTTGAAATTTATAGCTTTTTTGTGTATGTTATTTTTCACAAAAAAAGAAGGAAAAAAGTAAATTGCGATAAGAAAATATTTAAGCCCTCTAGCCTGCTATATTCTGGAACAGATAGAAGGAAAAATATCAGAGGATGGTGTGGTAGCCCATGACAAACTCTGGGATCTGTCCTGTAACCACTTGTTGAAGAGTGCTTTGAAAACTATTGCTTTTTTATTTCTTTGATTTGTATATATGTTATACTATATAATAACAAACGTTTTTTAAAAAATCCCTAAGAGGAAAAAATAATTATAAAATAAATAAATAAATTGGCCATTAGAAAAAAAAAGAAGAAAACAGTAAAAATGATACTGTCATATTTTAAAACTCCATCTTCTGTGTGAGACTAAAGGGAGAGATATTTATTTGGTACAAAATTTATATTTTGGGTAGTACATTTCCTAAGTTAACTTGCATGGTCAGTTTAGTTGAAAACCATAAGTACATGAAATCTTGAAAAGGGCATGAGATTTTGTTGGTTTGTCCAGGTTAGTGTGATGCTCTGATAGATTCAAAGTAATTTGGGCAGTGAATGAAGAAGTATTTGCAAAGTCCCCTTGGAGTACTGGGGAGGAAGGAGGAAATGTTCAACTTCCACATTTGGAGAATTTCTGATATTCTTGAAAGCAGTGGAGACAACCAATTCAATAGGTTAAGCCCTCGATCTTGGGGTTCACTCCTATGAAACTTATTCCTGCAAAGGAGAGACTACTTAAAATTAGACCTTTGAATCACCCCCAGAGAACCTCTTTTGTTGCTCAGATGTGGTCTCTCTCTAAGCCAACTCAGCAGGTGAACTCACTGCCACCATTCCCCCCACCCACCACCATGTGGGGCATGACTCCCAGGGGTGTAAATCTCCCTGGCAATGTGGAACAGAAATCCTGGCACCAGCCAGGACCCAGCATCAAGGGATTGAGAAAACCTTCTTGACCAAAAGGGGGAAGAGAAAAATAAGACAAAATAAAGTTTCAGTAGCTGAAAGATCTCAAACAGAGTCGAGAGGTTATCCTGGAGGTTATTCTTATGCATTGTATAGATATCCCTTTTTAGTTTATGGTGTATTGGAGAGGCTAGAGGGAAGTACCTGAAACCGTTGAACTGTGTTCCAGTAGCCTTGATTCTTGAAGACAACTGTATAACTCTATAGCTTTAACAATGTGATTGTGTGATTGTGAAAACCTTGTATCTGATGCTCCTTTTATTCAGGGTGTGGATAGATGAGTAAAAAATTAAAGATTAAAAAATAAATAAATAATAGGGGAAACAAAGGGTAAAATGGGCAGATTGAAATACTAGTGGACAATGAGAGGGAGGGACAAGGGGTATGGTATATATGTTTTTTAGAACATTCTGCCAATGTTCTAAAAAATGATAATGGTGATGAATATACAACTATGTGATGATATTGTTGAGCCATTGATTGTACACCATATATGGAATGTCTGTGTGTGAAGATTTGTCAATAAAAGTATTTTAAAAAATTACAAGGTTTGAGTCCCCAACTTCTCAAGAGCATTGTCCTGGAATTCTAGGAAAGGTCAGGGTTAGAGTTCCTGACCTGTGTCTATAAACTTCTCTATTTCCTTTTCCAGAGAAAATGGGAAATGCCAACAGACAATATAAGCTAAAAAAAGGGGGGGAGGGAGTACTCCAATGGGACTCTCAATTACAATACCATCCTCCAGTTTGTAAATAACAGGGAAAGTAGTCAGAAATTCTCTATGCCCAAATGTTTATAGCTTTCTATCTAGACAAGGACCTGAGAGGGACTTGTTGCTTGTGTTATGCTCATGTCTCAATTTCCATTAGAGGAGAAAATACTTGTTTGCTAAAAAGGCATAAGAAAATGCACCACAAGCCGGTTAATTATAATAAACTAAGGGAGATCACTCAGGGGAAAGAGGAAAACCTGGCTCTGTTTCAGGACAAGTTAGTGGAAGCCCTAAAAAATGTACTAATGTAAGCCCAGATTTCCAGGAAAAGTCAGATTTTGCTGAGCACCCATTTCATCAGCCTGTCTGCCCCTGACATATGGAGAAAGCTGCAAGAGCTCACCACAGGCCCTCAAACTCCCATGACTAACTTGTTACAAAATGCCTCTTCTGTCTTTATCAATCAAAAGGAGGCCAAGGAGGAGAAGGCAAAAAGAAGTAAGTAAAAAAAAAACAGAGCACAGGCCTAGCTTATTGCTGTCACAGGGAACAGTGTCGTGTCCTCTCAAGGTCATCCAAATCGTGACTCCAAGCCTCAAGGGCCCTGCTTCAACTGAGAGTCAGGGGGCTGCTGGCAGAGGGGATGCCAGGCACCTTGAGACAACCCTTGACCTCAGGATCCACTGGGGACTTGCCCCAGCTGCCACAACCTGGGCCCAGGGACAGCCCCTTGAGCCCTGATTGTGACAAAGAAGAATGAGGTTACCCAAGGCTCTGCTGTCAGCTCTGCTAACTTCACATCTGGACAAGTTAGAGAAGTAAAATTACTGATTTCTTAACTAAATTGAGCCACTTACTCTGTTCTGAACTGCCACTCAACATAACGCACTTGGACTTGCCTAGTTGTGGGAGTAGGTGGTAAAGCCAAAACTAAACCTTCACTGTCCCTCCCATTTATAGGCGTGAGGACATTCTGGTGTCCCATCAATTTCTCATTGTCCCTGAGTGTCCCCCCCCTCTTCTAGGTAGGGATCGTTACTCCCTGGGGGCCACCTTAAGACTAATAAACCCAGCGAGGGTTTACCCTTGTTTTCCCAGAGGCACCTACCAAATTGAGGCCTCTCAGCATTCCAAAGCAAACCCACCTGTATGGGATGAAGGCATCCCAGTGCCAGCCTGCAAGCAACCCTGGCCACATGCAAGTTTTTAATCCTAAACCTCAAGAACACATTTTTTGTGTCCCTTTTCACCCTAACATCGATACATATTTGCTGTTGAATGGCAGGGACTTAAAAATAAGATTCCCACCCTACTCACTTAGACAGTGCTGCCCCATGGGTTTCAAAATAATCCCCCATATCTTTCCTTAAAAATGCCTAAGCAGCAGAGCTTACTGGCCTCCAGCTGCCTCAAAATACCATCTTGCAATATGTGAACTTTGTGAACTAATATATTCCTAATATAAAAGTGAGCTTTGTTATAGTCATTGCTAACTGAATAGATATGGGAAGTTGTAGAAAGCTTAAGTGAATTTGATAGCCATTACTGCTTGTCTCCATCTATACAAACTATAGATAGATATAGAAACTTGTAGAAGTTTTAAAAAAGTAAATTTTGTAGTGCATTGCCAAGTCCAAGCCCTAAATGGGTGTGGAAAGTTGTGGAGAGATTGAGGAAGTAGGTTTTGTCTGTAGTTACTGCTGACTACAAGAAGTTATAGAGCATTTATAAAATGAATTGTCTATCAGGGTCATTGCTGCTCTCTGTTAAAGTGTTCTTAAGGAAAAGCTAGGAAAAAGTTTTCTTAATCATCTGAGTAGTGTGTCTAAAAGATGAAGATTTTATATCACATCAAAATAATAAGCTCTTAATGTTTCTGTTGACCTTATCCTTTATTTCAGAAGACAACTTTTCTCATTCTTAAAGAAAAACTATTATAAAACATTTATTCTCTCACCTTATAAAAGTAAAGTGCTAAAATGAGTCTTAATATAAAAAGCGTTTTAATATATTACAATAATTAAAAGAAATTTTCTTTCTGTTAAGCTAAAATTTCTCATATATTTAGAAATTGTATAAAATTTCTAAAAACTTAGCAATATTCTCACTGCCCATGTTATATCCAAATACTTATCTGTATAATAACCAAGCTTACTTGTCACTTACACTAGTTTAAGTGTTCTCTAAAAGTACACATGGTAGGCTATAAATCAGATCTTCATCTTAAACACTAGAACTTTAAAAGAGATACAAGGCAAGTATACAAACTATGATCAACCTGTTAGTTAACCTAACCCTAGTAAATGTATGAAAATAAAACAGGACAAAACTTCTGCTATAGTTTTTCAAATATTTTTCTTTCTAAAAGTAGCTGTATTAACCAAAACACAAAGAAAGCAAAGAATGTGATAGCCAAACTAGAGTGAAGCCAAAGCCCTGCCTCCCCAGGGGCTTTAGCTCAAAAAGCAGAACTAATCACTGTTACCTGAGCTCTAGAATGAAGAAAAGGGATAAAGCGTTGCTTTCCTAATCTTGCATGCTCATGCAGCAGTGTAGAAAGAGCAATGCTTTCTACACTGGATGAAATATTTAAATATTCAATCTCTTAAATGCCATGCTCTGCCAACAAAAATAGCAGTATTTCATTGCCCTAGCCATCAAAAAATAATATCTCTCGAGGAAATAAGGGGGCCCACACAGTAGCCAAAGCCAAAGCCTGATCAGTCAAGCCCTATCTAAGCCTCATTCCTGCACCCCTTAACTTGCCAAATGCACCTTCTTATTCCCCAGGTAAGCAGGAATGAGCCACCCAGCTAGAATTCATTCTCGGACCTGAAAGATGGTCATTTCCTTCCCTCTCCCCAGTTTCACTTGGCTAATGCCTCTCCTAGGCCCACTCACTTGTGTCCTCCTCTTGCTATTGATTGACCCCTGCATTTTTAAACTTCTTACCAAGTTTGTTCCTTCCAGATGAAAAACCTTTCACGACCAACGTCTCCTCATCAGAGGCTATGCTGTGATTCCCCATACTCAACCAACCACCATCAGAAGCACAGCCAGAAACTACTATCCTCCCACAAGTAGGGCCTGCGACCCACCAACAGCTTGAAGCAATTGCAGAAGATGGACCATCAACCCAAATTCCTTCAAGATTAAGGGAAGTTAGAGGTCCCCTTAATGAGGGAATGATGCAGGGTAAGTCCTCTTAATGAGAAAATGATACAGGACTAGAATTAGGGCAGTGGCTTGCTAAGCAAAGAGCAAACTCCAAAAACAGTCATGTCTCAAGGAGAAAACTACCTCACAAAGAACAAAACTTGGGAGCCAAATGACCCCCACCTGATTGAGTCATCTGTGAAGAAGGGTGAAGCCGACCGACCCACCCAAAGGAACTATCTAGTACCAGGCACCACCCTGGAGAGAAGGAAGGGTAGGAGACAGCCCTGAATAAGGAAGGGGGAAGGGAGTAAGTAAAGCTAATATATAAAAGCAAATGGCCCTAAGTCCACCTAGCAGCATGGGAGAGGACTCCCAGGGATCAATCTGGCCCTGGCACTGTGGGATCAACAATTGTATCCTGACCAAAAGGGGGAAAAGAAGTGTAATTCATCAAGTATCAGTGGCAGAGAGAGTTCAAATAGAGTCAGGTGGCTACTCTGGAGGTTGCTCTTATGCAAGCTTCAGGTAGACCTTGCTAGCTATCATAACCTGTCAACCCCCAACCAGGACCATTCCTACCAATCCTAAAGAACACCTAGAGCAACATATAAGATTCTACAAAGTTTCCAGAAACCTACAACCTCCATATGGGTCCCCAGACCAGATAAGTCCTGAAACCTAGAGGGCCCAGCCTCTCCAGAGCATCAGCTAGTTCCATCTCCCTACACCATATTTTTGACAGCCCTTTCCAACATGAAAAAGTTAGAATGGTCATAGCCCAGATACCCCTAAAGAGCGAGACAGAAAGATCAAAGGTGGTATTGGAGAAGGCAGGGGTTAATAAATGAATATGAATGCTGCATCACTTAAATTGATATTTCTGTTAGTCTGCAGTATCTTAGAGCAGCTAGAAGTAAAAACCTAAAATTCTGGAATTGTAACCTGTACCAAACTCTTAAATCTGTTCTACAACTAATTGTTGTGCTGTGCTTTGAAATTTATTGCTTTTTTTTGTATATATGTTATTTTTCACACACACAAAAAGTCGATTGTGATGATAAAAAAATATTTATTCCTTCTAGCCTCCTATATTCTGGAGCAGCTAGAAGAAAAATCTGACAGGATGGTATGGTTAGCCTATGACAAACTCTTGGATCTGTCCTGTAACTGCTTTGAAAACTACTGCTTTTTTCTTTCTTTGCTTTCTATATATGGTATATTATACAATTAAAAAAAAGTTTAAAAAATAAAAAGCAAACGACCCTACAATGCCAGAGCCTCTTGCCTCTTTGCCTTTCTCATCTTGTGAGAGTGCCTGCATGCTCACTTTGCTTGTGTACTTAATAAATTTTCTCATAAACTGCTGAAAAGGTAAAAATAAATAAATAAATAAAATACATAAATAGAGAAATTTTCTACATATATGCTCTAAAAAAAGAGACAGAAAAAATTGATTACATAGGCCCCATTATACCAAGATGGTGGTGTAAGACACTCTAAGGTGCTGTTCCCCCACAAAATCTTTGAATAGCAAAAACTGGCAGGGCCATCATCATCAAAACTCCAGAAACAATTAAAGGGTTGCATTAACTAGAGGAGGGTCAATTCAAGAAAACACAGCTTTGAAGATAAGAAAAACTCCTGAGCCCTTGCAGTCCCTTCTCCCATCTCCTCCCAGCAGCCAGCCTAACTACATTGTGGGTCCCTGGTCCTTTTCCACAGAGAGCAGAGTAACCCCTACGCACATACTGGGGTGTCTGTATGTCTGGGCCAGTGTCCTGGGTGGCAACCAGAAAGACTGAACCTGGAAACTTGTCTCTGCCTTACCATCCAGATTATGCATTTCAAGAAGTCCCAGCAAACCCCAAACAGGATAAACTTAAAGATAACCATGACCTGACACATAGTAGTTAAACTGTTGAATGCCAAGGACATCTGAAAGCTGCAAGAGAAAAGCAATATGCTATGTACAAGGCAGTCCCAATAAGATTAATTGCCAATTTCTCATCAGAAATTATGGAGGAAAGAAAGCAGTGGGATGAAATATTTAAAGTGCTGAAAGAAAACAACTGCCCACCAAGTCTTCTGTATCCAGTGAGACTGTCTTTCAAAAATGAGGGGGAGTTTAAAACTTTCCCAGGTAAACAAAAGCTGAGGAAGTTCATCACCGCTAAATCTGCCCTGTGAGTAATGCTAAAAAGAGTTCTTCAGACTGAAATGAAAGGACACCAGACAATGGTTGAAAGTGGCATGGAGAAATAAAGCCCTCCAGCAAAGGGAACCATGTGAGTTTTGTAAATGCCAGTTCTGTGTATTATTTGACTAATGCAAATGCATAAAAGTGATGATGAATCCATGGTTTTGTATATATGATGTGTAAAGTTATAATTTGTAAAAAGTTCAACAAAAGGATGAGGGGATGGATGGGTAGAGAAACTGTGTGCATATGATGTTGAGGTGAATTAGGTATCAAATCAACTATGATTATTATAGGTTTAGGATATTAAATTTACTCCCCATAGTAATCACAAAAAATATAAAAAATAGATAGACAAAAAAATGAGAAGTCCCATTTTGAGAAGGGATTCAAAATAATACACTACAAAAATTCAAATAAATATGAAAGTAGGCATGTGGATCATTCTCTGGGATAGACCAAATAAATGTTAAGTCACAAAAAATGTAAAAAGATTGAAATCGTATGATATGTCTTCTCTGATCACAGTGGAATGAAGCTAGAAGTCAGTAACAGAGGGAGACTGGAAAATTATATTGTGGAAATTAAATAATGGGTCAAAGAAGAAACTATGGGGGAAATAGGAAATATATTAAGGCAAATGAAAATGAAAACACTACATAGCAAAACTTAGGGGAGGTAGCAAAGTCAGCGCTGAGAGGTACATTTTCAGCTCTAAATACTTAACATTAAAAACAAACAAACAAACAAACAAAAAAAAACAAAAACCCTCAAACCAGAGGCCTAATGTCACTGCTGGGGATCTAGTAAAAGAAAAGAAAGCTAAACCCAAAGTAAAAATAAGGGAAGAAATAATAAAAATTATAATGGAGATAAATGAATGGAGTATTTAAAAAAAAAAAAAAAAAACCAGTAGAGAAAATCAACAAAACCAAGTTGGTTCTTGGAAAAGATAACTAAAATCAACATATCTTTAACTAGGATGAGAAAGAGAAAAGACACAAATAACTAAAATGAAAAACATTACTACTGACCCAAGAAATAAAAAGGATTCTAAGAGAATATTGTGAACAAATGTATGTCAACAAATTAGATAACCTAGATGAAATGGACAAATCTTACCTACACCAACTCAAGAAGACATAGACGATCTCAACAAACCAATGATAAGTAAAGAGATTGTATTAGGAATCAAAAACCTACCAACAAAGACTAGGGTCAGATAGTTTCACTGGTGAATTTTACCAAGAAGGGATCAAACCAATCCTGTTGAAACTCTTACCAAAAAAAGTGAAGATAAGGGAACACGCCCTAACTCATCCCATGAGGCCAACATCACCCTAATACCAAAGTCAGATAAAGATAACACAAGAAAATAAAACTGCAGACCTATATCCTTTATGAATATAGATGCAAAAAATCCTTAATAAAATACCAGCAAACCAAATCCTACAGCACACTGAAAGGATTATACACCATGATTAAGTGGGATTTATCCCAAATATGCCAGGGTGGATCAACATGAGAAAACTAATGTAATGTACCACCATATGATTATTTCAATTGATGTAAAAAAAGGCATTTGACAAAATCTAGTGCCCCTCCTTGGTAAAAACACTTAGAAAACTAGGAATAGAAGGAAACTTACTCAACATCATAAAGGATGTAGATGGAAAACCCACAGCTAACATGATATTCAATGTGAAAGTTGGAAAGCTTTCCCTCTAAGATCAGGAACAAGATAAGGATGCCCACTGTCACCACTGTTATTCAACACTGTACTGGAAGTTCTGACCAGATCAATTAAGCAAGAAAAAGAAATAAAAGACACCCAAATTGGAGAGGAAGAAGTAAAACCTTCCCCATTTGCAGATGACATGATCCCATATAGAGAAAATCCTCTTGTACCCTTAACAAAGCTAGAAGAGCTAATGAATTTAGCAAAGTGTTAGGGTACAAGATCAACACCAAAATTTAGTGTGTTTCTATACACTAGTAATGAACAATTTGAAGAGGAAAACTGGATAAAAATTCCATTTACAATAGCAACTGAAGAATCAAATTTCTAGGGATAAATTAACCAGAGATGTGAAGGACTTATGCACAGAAATCAAGACATTGCTAAAAGAAATCAAAGAAGAGCTAAATAAATGTAAAGACACTCTGTGTTCATGGATTGGAAAACTAAACTGGTTCCCATAGACCCCTATTAAGAACAATTGCATTAGTGTGGCACCTGGTTACAACTGATGAAAGAATATTACAAATGTACTATGAACTGTAGTCCATAGTTTACATTAGGGGTCACTGCTTGTGTTACACAGTCCTATAGCTTTTTTTAAAAAAAAAAATATTCTAGTAACACATGTACAACCTAAACATTCGTTTTAACCACATCCAACTACACAATTCAGTGGTGTCAATCAAGTTTACAATGCCATACATACTACCATCTTCACCACCAATTACCAAAACCTCTCCATCACCCCAAACAGAAATTCTGCACCAGTTAAGCATTAACTTCCCATTCCTTACCTTCACCCGGGCCCTTAGTAACCTTTATTCTAATTTCTGACTCTTGGAAATTGCTTATTCTAATTATTTCATATTGATGAGATCATACAATATTTGCCCTTTTGTGTCTGGCTTATTTCCCTCAACATGATGTTTTCACGGTTCATCCATGTTGACACCTGTATCCGAACTTCATGCCTTTTTAAGGCTGAGTAATAGTCATTGTATATGTATACAACATTTTGTTTATCTATGCATTTGTTCGTGGTCACTTGGGTTGTTCTCATCACTTTCATTGTAGTCCTAGAGCCACCCGGATGTAGGGTAAGAGGACACAGAACTCACCTCTCTGTGGGAGGCGTCAAGTCACATTGTAAGAGGAGCCTATGGAATGGGAGAATCTTGTTGAGACCATCTTAGAAAAAGAAAATATGCCTCATCCCCAAACATCCACTTATTCCTGACTTTCAATTACCTATAGAAAATACAGTTTGGCCTAAATGCCTTTCCTCCTTTACTTTCTGTATCTTCCATTCTGGCCAGACTGAATTACTCTCACTGAAACTTGTCAAGCTCATTTTTTAAAAAATATTTTTTATTGTGAAATATAACATATATACAAAAAAGCAATAAATTTCAAAATACATTGTAACAAGTAGTTATAGAACAGATTTCAGAGTTTGGTATGGGTTACAGCTCCACAACTTCAGGTTTTCCCTTCTAGCCTGCTCTAAGACACTGGAGACTGAAAGAAATATCAATACAGTGATTCGGCAGTCACACCGGTGAAGGAGTTATAACTCCTCCTTTGATCCTTTTCCCAATCTTTAGGGGTATTTGGGCTATGCCAATTCTAACTTTTTCACGTTGGAAAGGGATGTCAGTAATATGGGACAGGGGAATAGAACTACTTGATGTTCCTGGAACAGCTGACCTCTCTAGCTTTCAGGACTTCTCTGGCCTAGGAACCCATTTGGAGGTTATAGGTTTATGGAAAGTAATCTTAGTGTGTGACACTTTCATAGAATCTCAGAAAAACTCCTAGGCATTCTTTTTTTTTTTTTTTATTAATTAAAAAAAGAATTAACAAAACAATTAGAAATCATTCCAATCTACATGTACAATCAGTAATTCTTAATAACATCACATAGTTGCATATTCATCATTTCTTAGTACATTTGCATCGATTTAGAAAAAGAAATAAAAAGACAACAGAATAAGAATTAAAACAATAATAGAAAGAAAAAAAAACAAAAAAAACAAAAACAAAAAACCTATACCTCACATGCAGCTTCATTCAGTGTTTTAACATAATTGCATTACAATTGGGTAGTATTGTGCTGTCCATTTCTGAGTTTTTATATCCAGTCCCGTTGTACAGTCTGTATCCCTTCATCTCCAATTATCCCTTCTCTTTTTTTTTTTTTTTAATTAACGGAAAAAAGAAATTAACCCAACATTTAGAGATCATACCATTCTACACATGCAATCATTAATTCTTAACATCATCACATAGATGCATGATCATCATTTCTTAGTACATTTGCATTGGCTTAGAAGAACTAGCAACATAACCGAAAAAGATATAGAATGTTAATATAGAGAAAAAAATAAAAGTAATAATAGTAAAATCAAAACAAAACAAAACAAAAACCTATAGCTCAGATGCAGCTTCATTCAGTGTTTTAACATGATTACTTTACAATTAGGTATTATTGTGCTGTCCATTTTTGAGTTTTTGTATCTAGTCCTGTTGCACAGTCTGTATCCCTTCAGCTTCAATTACCCATTGTCTTACCCTGTTTCTAACTCCTGCTGAACTCTGTTACCAATGACATATTTCAAGTTTATTCTCGAATGTCCGTTCACATCAGTGGGACCATACAGTATTTGTCCTTCAGTTTTTGGCTGGATTCACTCAGCATAATATTCTCTAGGTCCATCCATGTTATTACATGGTTCATAAGTTTATCTTGTCTTAAAGCTGCATAATATTCCATCGTATGTATATACCACAGTTTGTTTAGCCACTCGTCTGTTGATGGAGATTTTGGCTGTTTCCATCTCCTTGCAATTGTAAATAATGCTGCTATAAACATTGGTGTGCAAATGTCCGTTTGTGTCTTTGCCCTTAAGTCCTTTGAGTAGATACCTAGCAATGGTATTGCTGGGTCGTATGGCAATTCTATATTCAGCTTTTTGAGGAACCGCCAAACTGCCTTCCACAGTGGTTGCACCCTTTGACATTCCCACCAACAGTGGATAAGTGTGCCTCTTTCTCCGCATCCTCTCCAGCACTTGTCATTTTCTGTTTTGTTGATAATGGCCATTCTGGTGGGTGTGAGATGATATCTCATTGTGGTTTTGATTTGCATTTCTCTAATGGCCAGGGACATTGAGCATCTCTTCATGTGCCTCTTGGCCATCCGTATTTCCTCTTCTGAGAGGTGTCTGTTTAAGTCTTTTTCCCATTTTGTAATTGGGTTGGCTGTCTTTTTGTTGTTGAGATGAACAATCTCTTTATAAATTCTGGATACTAGACCTTTATCTGATATATCATTTCCAAATATTGTTTCCCATTGTGAAGGCTGTCTTTCTACTTTCTTGATGAAGTTCTTTGATGCACAAAAGTGTTTAATTTTGAGGAGTTCCCATTTATTTATTTCCTTCTTCAGTGCTCTTACTTTAGGTTTAAGGTCCATAAAACCGCCTCCAGTTGTAAGATCCGTAAGATATCTCCCAACATTTTCCTCTAACTGTTTTATGGTCTTAGACCTAATGTTTAGATCTTTGATCCATTTTGAGTTAACTTTTGTATAGGGTGTGAGAGATGGGTCTTCTTTCATTCTTTTGCATATGGATATCCAGTTCTCTAGGCACCATTTATTGAAGAGACTGCTCTGTCCCAGGTGAGTTGGCTTGACTGCCTTATCAAAGATCAAATGTCCATAGATGAGAGGGTCTATATCTGAGCACTCTATTCGATTCCATTGGTCGATATATCTATCTTTATGCCAATACCATGCTGTTTTGACCACTGTGGCTTCATAATATGCCTTAAAGTCAGGCAGCGCGAGACCTCCAGCTTCGTTTTTTTTCCTCAAGATGTTTTTAGCAATTCGGGGCACCCTGCCCTTCCAGATAAATTTGCTTATTGGTTTTTCTATTTCTGAAAAATAAGTTGTTGGGATTTTGATTGGTATTGCATTGAATCTGTAAATCAATTTAGGTAGGATTGACATCTTAACTATATTTAGTCTTCCAATCCATGAACACGGTATGCCCTTCCATCTATTTAGGTCTTCTGTGATTTCTTTTAGCAGTTTTTTGTAGTTTTCTTTATATAGGTTTTTTGTCTCTTTAGTTAAATTTATTCCTAGGTATTTTACTCTTTTAGTTGCAATTGTAAATGGGATTCGTTTCTTGATTTCCCCCTCAGCTTGTTCATTACTAGTGTATAGAAATGCTACAGATTTTTGAATGTTGATCTTGTAACCTGCTACTTTGCTGTACTCATTTATTAGCTCTAGTAGTTTTGTTGTGGATTTTTCCGGGTTTTCGACGTATAGTATCATATCGTCTGCAAACAGTGATAGTTTTACTTCTTCCTTTCCAATTTTGATGCCTTGTATTTCTTTTTCTTGTCTAATTGCTCTGGCTAGAACCTCCAACACAATGTTGAATAATAGTGGTGATAGTGGACATCCTTGTCTTGTTCCTGATCTTAGGGGGAAAGTTTTCAATTTTTCCCCATTGAGGATGATATTAGCTGTGGGTTTTTCATATATTCCCTCTATCATTTTAAGGAAGTTCCCTTGTATTCCTATCTTTTGAAGTGTTTTCAACAGGAAAGGATGTTGAATCTTGTCGAATGCCTTCTCTGCATCAATTGAGATGATCATGTGATTTTTCTGCTTTGATTTGTTGATATGGTGTATTACATTAATTGATTTTCTTATGTTGAACCATCCTTGCATACCTGGGATGAATCCTACTTGGTCATGATGTATAATTCTTTTAATGTGTTGTTGGATACGATTTGCTAGAATTTTATTGAGGATTTTTGCATCTGTATTCATTAGAGAGATTGGTCTGTAGTTTTCTTTTTTTGTAATATCTTTGCCTGGTTTTGGTATGAGGGTGATGTTGGCTTCATAGAATGAATTAGGTAGTTTTCCCTCCACTTCGATTTTTTGGAAGAGTTTGAAGAGAATTGGTACTAATTCTTTCTGGAACGTTTGGTAGAATTCACATGTGAAGCCATCTGGTCCTGGACTTTTCTTTTTAGGAAGCTTTTGAATGACTAATTCAATTTCTTTACTTGTGATTGGTTTGTTGAGGTCATCTATGTCTTCTTGAGTCAAAGTTGGTTGTTCATGTCTTTCCAGGAACCCGTCCATTTCCTCTAAATTGTTGTATTTATTAGCGTAAAGTTGTTCATAGTATCCTGTTATTACCTCCTTTATTTCTGTGAGGTCAGTAGTTATGTCTCCTCTTCCATTTCTGATCTTATTTATTTGCATCCTCTCTCTTCTTCTTTTTGTCAATCTTGCTAAGGGCCCATCAATCTTATTGATTTTCTCATAGAACCAACTTCTGGCCTTATTGATTTTCTCTATTGTTTTCATGTTTTCAATTTCATTTATTTGTGCTCTAATCTTTGTTATTTCTTTCCTTTTGCTTGCTTTGGGGTTAGCTTGCTGTTCTTTCTCCAGTTCTTCCAAATGGATAGTTAATTCCTGAATTTTTGCCTTTTCTTCTTTTCTGATATAGGCATTTAGAGCAATAAATTTCCCTCTTAGCACTGCCTTTGCTGCGTCCCATAAGTTTTGATATGTTGTGTTTTCATTTTCATTCGCCTCGAGGTATTTGCTAATTTCCCTTGCAATTTCTTCTTTGACCCAGTCGTTGTTTAGGAGTGTGTTGTTGAGCCTCCACGTATTTGTGAATTTTCTGGCACTCTGCCTATTATTGATTTCCAACATCATCCTTTATGGTCCGAGAAAGTGTTGTGTAAGATTTCAATCTTTTTAAATTTGTTGAGACTTGCTTTGTGACCCAGCATATGGTCTATCTTTGAGAATGATCCATGAGCACTTGAGAAAAAGGTGTATCCTGCTGTTGTGGGATGTAATGTCCTATAAATGTCTATTAAGTCTAGTTCATTTATAGTAATATTCAGATTCTCTATTTCTTTGTTGATCCTCTCTCTAGATGTTCTGTCCCTTGATGAGAGTGGTGAGTTGAAGTCTCCAACTATTATGGTATATGAGTCTATTTCCCTTTTCAGTGTTTGCAGTATATTCCTCACGTATTTTGGGGCATTCTGATTCGGTGCGTAAATATTTATGATTGTTATGTCTTCTTGTTTAATTGTTCCTTTTATTAGTATATAGTGTCCTTCTTTGTCTCTTTTAACTGTTTTACATTTGAAGTCTAATTTGTTGGATATTAGTATAGCCACTCCTGCTCTTTTCTGGTTGTTATTTGCATGAAATATCTTTTCCCAACCTTTCACTTTCAACCTATGTTTATCTTTGGGTCTAAGATGTGTTTCCTGTAGACAGCATATAGAAGGATCCTGTTTTTTAATCCATTCTGCCAATCTATGTCTTTTGATTGGGGAATTCAGTCCATTGACATTTAGTGTTATTACTGTTTGGATAATATTTTCCTCTACCATTTTGCCTTTTGTATTATATATATCATATCTGACTTTCCTTCTTTCTACACTCTTCTCCATACCTCTCTCTTCTGTCTTTTTGTATCTGACTCTAGTGCTCCCTTTAGTATTTCTTGCAGAGCTGGTCTCTTGGTCACAAATTCTTTCAGTGACTTTTTGTCTGAGAATGTTTTAATTTCTCCCTCATTTTTGAAGGATAATTTTGCTGGATATAGGAGTCTTGGTTGGCAGTTTTTCTCTTTTAGTATTTTAAATATATCATCCCACTGTCTTCTAGCTTCCATGGTTTCTGCTGAGAAATCTACACAAAGTCTTATTGGGTTTCCCTTGTATGTAATGGATTGCTTTTCTCTTGCTGCTTTCAAGATCTTCTCTTTCTCTTTGACCTCTGACATTCTAACTAGTAAGTGTATTGGAGAACGCCTATTTGGGTCTAATCTCTTTGGGGTGCGCTGCACTTCTTGGATCTGTAATTTTAGGTCTTTCATAAGAGTTGGGAAATTTTCAGTGAAAATTTCTTCCATTAGTTTTTCTCCTCATTTTCCCTTCTCTTCTCCTTCTGGGACACCCACAACACGTATATTTGTGCGGTTCATATTGTCCTTGAGTTCCCTGATACCCTGTTCAAATTTCTCCATTCTTTTCCCTATAGTTTCTGTTTCTTTTTGGAATTCAGATGTTCCATCCTCCAAATCACTAATTCTATCTTCTGTCTCTTTAAATCTATCATTGTAACTATCCATTATTTTTTCTATGTTTGCTACTTTATCCTTCACTTCTATAAGTTCTGCGATTTGTTTTTTCAGTTTTTCTATTTCTTCTTCATGTTCAGCCCATGTCCTCTTCATGTCCTCCCTCAATTTATCGATTTCATTTTTGAAGAGGTTTTCCATTTCTGTTCGTATATTCAGGATTAGTTGTCTCAGCTCTTGTGTCTCATTTGAGCTATTGGTTTGTTCCTTTGACTGAGCCATATTCTCAATCTTTTGAGCGTGGACAGTTATCTTCTGCTGCTGGCGCCTGGGCATTTATTCAGATTTTTCTTGGTGTTGGACCCAGCAAGGTTGTAATATTTTTCTGTGAAATCTCTGGGTTCTGTTTTTCTTATCCTGCCCAGTAGGTGGCGCTCGTGGCACACGTTTGTCTGCGGGTCCCACCAGTAAAAGGTGCTGTGGGACCTTAAACTTTGGAAAACTCTCGCCGTCCTGGGGGTTCGCTAGCCGAAGCGGCTTGAGCCGGCCCGGGGTCCGAACGCAGGGAGGGTGTCCGAACGCAGGGAGGGTTGCTGGTCGCCGCAGCCAGGGAAAGAGCCCGTCCGAATTTCCTAGTCGGCCCTGGGCAACAAGCGTGGCAGGAGGGCGCCAGCGGCAGCGGCCCGCCCGAGAGAGTGCACGTTCCCCGGGAGTCACGGGGTCACCGTTCTCCGCGGCCTGGGGGTTTCTGATCCAATTCTCTCAGTTGGTCCGGGGGCTGCGCGTGGTGTGGGCGCCAGTCGCCTTGGTTTCAGGGGACCACCTCTCCAATTCTCCCAGCCGGCCCGGGAAGGGGGAAGGGAGTAACTCCGGCCGCTTGCCACCCCGCCCGGTAAGGCCCGCGCGCTCACCCGAGCTGCTTCTCTCAGCCAGCCAGCCGTTCCAGGATGGGGTACGCTGTCTTTTTTATCTCTGTTGTGGCTTTGGGCGCTTTCTGTATCGTTTCTACTCCCCTAGTAGGTGTCCTGGAGAAGAAACTAAGATCCGCGCGTCTTACTAAGCCGCCATCTTCCAGGAAGTCCTCCTCCTAGGCGTTCTTTAGGGTTGACAGGAATGGTTTTGGTTGGGGTTTGGCAAACCCTGGCAATTAGAAATATCTAGCTGAAGCTAGCATAAGAGTAGCTCCAGAATGGCCTCTCAACTCTATTTGAACTCTCTTAGCCACTGATACTTCATTTTGTTACATTTCATTCCTCCCCTTTTGATTAGAAAGGCATTGTCGGTCCCCCAGTACCAGAGCCAGGCTCATCCCTGGAGTCATGTCCCACATTGCCATGGAGACTTTCGCCTCTGGATGTCATGTCCCATGTAGTGGGGAGGGTAATGATTTTCCTTGCACAGTTGAGCTTAGAGAGAAAGTGGCCACATCTGAGCAACAAAAGAGTTTTCCAGAAGTAACTCTTAGGCATAACTATAGGTAGATTTAGCTTCTCTGCTACAGAAATAGGCTTCACAAGAGCAAGCCTCTTTTGAGTATCAAGTATCAAGGCTTTCCCCTGTGGTCAAGTTTATTAGTTCCAAATTTTTTCTCTCATCCCTCCAAGGACTTTGCCAATACTTTTTGATTATTTGCTCAACATACTCTGGGACATATCTGGGCATTACATTAAACTATAGAGAATTGCAAGCCCTCATTCCCATTCTGTGCTCCATGTGTTTGGTTTGTTAAAATGATCTACCCAGGCTAGTTGAGTGAGATTATGTGCTACAGAAAATTTAGGTTTTGAATCAAATAAACCTCTTTCTTTGGTCACAAACAGTAGGTGAGGCTCTAAAATACTGACAATCCCTACCCCTGTGTCCTGATTCACCTTAGTCACCCAATCGGCTTCATTCTTATCTCCAACTGAAGCCTGATCTCTTTTTCAGTTTCCTTAAGGGTTCTTGTATGCAGCAATCTGACTTGCAGTTTCAGAACTCCAACTCGGAGTCTTAGGCGTCACACAGGTCAAGCCCATTCTTATCGCTGCCCTTTTATCTCAATTGACCCCTCTTCTTACAACCTAAGAAATCCTATCTCACTTATGTTTGCTGTATTCTGCAGAATGAACTACGCTGGCAGGGGCTCTTGGGATGTCTTAACTTACAATATTTCTACCTAGGATGCTTTTCAAGTACCGCCTGTCTTTGTGTGGATTTTGCTGCTTTATTTTGGCCCACTTTCCTATGTGCTTGGGAAAGAGATGACAAGGGCTATCTTAAAACAACTCTTTTCCAGGCCACCTCCTTATCAAAGCCCAGAGCCCAAAATAATAATTTTATGCCAAACATGAAGAGGACAGTGGCTGCTCTCTGGGCCTCTTCTTTGGTGAAGGCAGTTAAATAAATGAGTACACACTAGCCCAGGCCCAGTTAACTTTCTAGCCCAAAGAAAATTAAACATGAATGCTGGATAGTTTACTTAGGAACTGATGCTGGATGAATAAAAGGGTGGAAAGAAGAAATGGGAAATGAACGCGTAATCAAAGACTAGAACTTCAATATGGGTAAGTGCCGTGAAGAAGATACAAGGCTGTGTACATAGGGTGATGGTAGGATGCTGCTTCGATCAGGTGGGACGGGGAAATGCTTTCAGACACACAGGTGAAAGGCAGAAAAAGAAACCAAGGAGAAAGTTCTCCCGAAAGCATGAACAACCAGTCCCAACTCGTTGCATATGTCCAAACTACATGTATCAGCAGAAACAGTGGACGCCAGCCTCGGGAGAGGGGAAGACGTGCGGCGGGGGAAGCGCACCGTCTGCTGTGCTCTGTACCCATGCGAGGCAGGGACAGGATCGATAAGCAGCCACGGTAGTCCTAGGTCTGGGACCGAACGGCAGTGAAGAGAAAGGAGAGCATAAGATGCGGGAGAAGGAAATTAGCTACAAAGCCATCTTCTCGCTAGGGACTGCCCTCCGCTCCCTCCTCCCCACGCCAGAGCACGGGTTCCCACCGGGGAGGCTCCCAGCCTGCGCCGCGCGCACGCCCACGCCTCACCCCGCCCCCCGAGGGACTTCCGCATCCTAGGCTGCCCCGCCCCCCCCGGCGGCTCTACGCACGCGCGGTGGCCATATTCGCCGCGGAGACGGGCAGCGGTGGCGGTTTTTTTCTCCCTCAGAGTAACGCGCTTTCTCTATTTCTTGATTCTTCAGTGTCTTTACTCCGGTGAGCCTGTGCCCCCCTGGGGACCCGCGGGGGCCTGATCCCTCCCGTCGCGGGCCGGCCCGGGCCTGCAGCCGCCGCCAAAGAGTCGTGGTCATGATGACTCTGCACCGGCCTCGGGGACGGGCCGGTTGCGGGGACTGGCCCGGGCCGGCCACCGTCGGGCTTCCCAGCGCGGAACCTGAGCGGCAGGGCGGGAGCGGGGCAGCGGGTCGGGGAGCGTGCGGAGGACCGAGGCGTCGGGCGGCTGGTCTCCCTGCGAGAGGCCCGTGAGAGACTGGCTCCGCCGGAGGTGCCGGTGAGCTTAAAGCCGTCCGGTGCCCAGCACGAGGCGTGGAAACGCGCGAGTTGTGTTGACGCGCGGCACATCTCTTTCTGCCCCACCGGCTCCCCCGCTCAGGGCCTTCCTTACCTTTCGCCTGTCCACTGCAACAGCCTCTTGACTCGTTACCCTGCCTTGGTTCTCACCAGGGATCTTTCTGAAAAGCAGGTCGGGCCCTGCGGTTCTTAAGCTCGGAATCATTGCGGTGGGACCCGTTCCCGAAAGGATAGAATTCAGAGTTTCACTTGAGCACTTCTCCAGCTTTAATTCCCTAGAGCCCACTGTTTGGGGATATAGGCAGGCTCTGGGGTGTGAGGGTTTGGCTTTTCCACTAAGGCACTGTGAGCACCGTGGTCTTTCGTAGGAATGCTAACGACGATGCCGAGTATTAATTTCCCTCACCGCCCCCATAGTTCGGGACTGTCAGAGAAAACCTTACAAGTCTTAGCCTGGTATTCAGAGCTCAGGACACGATTTGGGTATTTGCTTAGTTCTCTAGCTTCTTTTGCTCCTCTGTTTTTGTTTGTTTTTTGAATCTCAGCAATTGTCCCTTACCATTGAGGTATGTTGCCTTACCTCAATGTCCTCGCTCTTGCTTTCTCTCTTCTCTGCCTGGAATGCCCTTCTCTCCTTCCTCTTAGGCCTGAGGGTGCCACACCACCACCACCCTCATCTCTAATTTAGACTCAATTTCTGCATCAGCTTCTCAGAGTAGACTTCCTTGGTTTTCTCCATCCTTTTCCCCACTCCCATCCCCAGTGCCTCAACTTGCAGTTACTTTCTAATTATCTGTGTCTCCCCCTCTTACCTGACTACCAAAGGGAAAGTTAAGCTTGACCATCTAGCCTTGTGCCTCGCACTTAGCAGGTGCACAGTAAACATAGGCTGAATGAAGGCAGAAAACAAATCAGATATTTTTTAAGTCAAAAATTGCTTTTGAAATTGTAAATTTTATTTTAATAATGATCATATTTTCTTTTTGCAGGGATTATATAAAATTCAGAAAACATGGTGAGTTACTACACATGCCAATAAGCTGTTGTTTGATAAATGTATTCAAATTACAGATTTGCATGAGAAAATTGAAATGGAAGGAAAGAGATGGTGTCTTTTTTATCAGTTTCTTTCTATATACTAGACTTTTGTGTATGAAGCTCTGTTTTATAAGATGACTTGTGGGCTTGGAGGGGTTTGCTTACTTCGTTGGGAAAGAGTCGTGTGTATCTTTTTTCTTTGTAGTCTCGAAGATATGACTCCAGGACCACTATATTTTCCCCAGAAGGTAAATTCAAATTGTATGTTTCAAATAAAATATTTCTCAAGTGTTAAACTTTTAGGGACAAAAGAAAACCTACAAATTTCTTTTGTAGTTGCTAAGTTGTTCATCCATTTTGTTCTTTGAAGTAATTATGGTCACCCAGTTGATTATATGCTTCATGGAAGTAGGACTCTTATTTGTAGCCTGTCAATGTCCTTGCTGATTTCTCATGGACCTATAGGTCACCAGTGTTGTGCAGGAGCACAGAGGAGAGTCCTGGTTTCTCTCTGCTTGTTTTATCCTGTAGGTCGCTTGTACCAAGTTGAATATGCCATGGAAGCTATTGGGCATGCAGGCACCTGTCTGGGAATTTTAGCAAACGATGGTGTCTTGCTTGCAGCAGAGCGACGCAACATACACAAGCTTCTTGATGAAGTCTTCTTTTCTGAAAAAATTTATAAACTCAATGAGTAAGTGATGTCTTTGGGAACAGAGTTTTAGGGTATGTCACTCTCATGTATATTGAATCTACATATTTTGGGAGGCCCATTCCATGTAATGTGGTAGAGAGGAAATAAACAGTGCATTGTTTTTTACATGTGAACATTTTTGCTTGTAACTTCTTTTGATTGAAATCTCCCTGAGGCCCAGGACCACGTATTATTCATTTTCATTGCATGGCCAAGCACTTTGGGTAGCACCAGCTCACATAGTGATAAGAGCATGGGCTTGGCAGTCGGACAGATTTGGGTTCAAATTGGCTCCATCCATACAAGTTGTGTGACCTTACACCAATTAATTCATTCTCAGTGCCTCAGGACCTCCTGGGTTGGGTGAGGCAGTTAAATAAAATAAAGGCAAAGCCATCTAGTAAAGTGTTTGGCATATAGCACACCTTCAAAGGGTTTGGCTGCTCACAATTTCTTTGACATATGCTGAATCTTGCCAATGAATGGGCTTCCTTAAGGTTTGGAAACAGTTTAACCAAGAAACCACTGAATGAGGTTTCTATTATGGTGGGGCATGCAGGACTTTGCAGCTAGTAGAGAGCTGGATTTGTTGACTACAAAGTTTCTTTTCAATAGTAGAAACTAGCCTGCTGAGTGATAAAGTGTCATCTTTACTACTGTCGGGACTGGCCTGCTCAGTAGCCTATGGGCTTGGCTGGGAAAAGCAACAGAACATGTCTAGGTTATAGGAGAACCAGGACAGCCCTTGAGGAAATACACCCTAAATTAGGAGCATAGCCTGAAGCTTCCCAGGCAGGCCTGTGAAATCCCCTGCACTCCTATCCTCTCTTTACTTTCCCTGTTCTATTTCTGAATCTAGAATTTACTTTTGCTTCTCAGGGTTAATGATAAATACATCTATTCAAGAACTTAAGGCTGCATTTAACTTTCATGTTAAGGGGTATAAAGTTAAAAGCATCTAACGAAGATAAAATGTCTATAGTTTTTGTTTGAAGAGTGTAGCAGCTATGGAATAAGCATGGTGAATGAAAAGTAATAGAACTGGGTTCTTTTTAATACTTGTAAATAACCCTTGCAGGCATCTTCCCCACTTACAGATCAGTGTCTTTCTTTTTCTTAAGGGACATGGCTTGCAGTGTGGCAGGTATAACTTCTGATGCCAATGTTCTGACAAATGAATTGAGGCTAATTGCTCAAAGGTATGATCATAAATGGTGTAATTGATTATATACAAATTAGTTAGACTTTTCCAAAGGTTAAAGTTATTAAAAATATGTTAAGTGAAAGTTACAGTTTTTAAAAACCAAATTTGTAGAATATTAATTACTGTAAGTATATTAGACTGCTGGCATGTTCCCTTCCCTCACCCTCTTCAGATTACAAGTGACTGTTATGCTGTCCCCATCACATAGGTTTCTTTTCAGAAAGTATTTTTCATACAGTATATCTGTTTTAGGAAAAAATTATTAATATCCTAATCTTTTTAAATTCTAGATATTTATTACAGTATCAGGAACCAATTCCTTGTGAGCAGTTGGTCACAGCACTATGTGATATCAAACAAGCTTATACACAGTTTGGAGGTACATAATTTTATGGAAATTTTATTCAAAAAGTTAACATGTTTTATGAGTAAATAGTCTTTTTAAGACATTAAAAAGGAATTGAAAATGTTAACATGTAAGTAAACAACTTTTCATACATCCCTGTTTCATAAACTAACCTTCTCCCATGCACATTGTCATTTTTGTTAATAGAACATTGAAAGGCCAAAATGACATTTTAAAATCTGGAAACAAATTGCTTTTACATAATAATGAAATCAGCATTGGTCCTCTTTGTTTTCATTCCCTCTCCTGGCTCTCCTAGAAACGAAAGCAGAATTTATGGCAGAGCTTATCTGTAGTAACCAGAGCACAAAGCAGTTTATGAAGCAGCTTACCTTCACAGAAAAGGATTTAGCCACATTCACTGAGTTTCAAGTAATTGTAATGATACTAAATTTAGATTGTTGATAGGTTTGCCTTTTTTTGTCTTCATTAAAGGAAAACGTCCCTTTGGTGTTTCATTGCTGTACATTGGCTGGGATAAGCACTATGGCTTTCAGCTTTATCAGAGTGACCCTAGTGGAAACTACGGGGGATGGAAAGCCACATGCATTGGAAATAATAGCGCTGTGAGTATTTTTGTGGTATGAAATCTAGCAGGGAATCTAATGACGTCATAATTTTGAAGTAGTGATGAGTATGAACAGTATTTAAAATAGCAGTACCTCCTTTGGTGTGATCTGAAAATATCTGTGCTTTCTGTAGGTGGCAAAGTCGCTTGTACTTCTAACACTACTGGGTTTTGTTGCCTGCAGTTGTAATTAAAGGAAATGCTAACTTTCAATTAGAAGTTGTGAAAATAAACATGTCATTGTTTTCCTGTTCTAGTTCACATGCCCCCTTAACTGCACCAGGAATCCCTTGAGGGTCTGAGACTCCCTGGTCAAAAATTCCTTTCCTTCCTCCCCACTTCATTCTTTGTCCCCTCCCTGCCATCAAGATTGTCTGTAGTGGTTAGAACACCAATAATAATTCAAGCATTATACTTCTGACCAATCCATATTCCTAAAGAATGCAAAAGCTTAAAGGAAATTTTCTGTTTATTTTACTTTGTTTTATAGGCAGCTGTGTCAATGTTAAAACAAGACTACAAAGAAGGAGAAATGACTTTGAAGTCAGCACTTGCTTTGGCTATCAAGGTGCTTAATAAGACCATGGATGTTAGTAAACTTTCTGCTGAAAAAGGTACTTCATGTTCTTTTCTCTCATTTGTTTGCTTGAATGATGGGAATTGGTTGAGCGTCTGTTATGTTAGACCTTTAACTTGTTACCCAAGTTCATTGAAACAATGATCTTACAGGTTAGGTGGCCTTAACACCTGTTTTCAATTGAGACACTGGGTTTTTTTGAGGTTAAGTGAGTTAAATGATGAAGATACATTAGTAAGTTATGGAGGCACAAACCTACACTACATCCCCAGCCTAATGATTTGAGGCTGTATATTCTCAAGGATCTGAGCCATGCTACTTTGAGTTAGCAATGGTCTGCCAAGGCTTCTTTTTTTTGTTGTTAACATTTGTTCCCCCATTATTCATCTTTATTCCATATGTTTTACTCGTCTATTGATAAGGTAGATAAAGGGCGCATCAGACACAAGGTTTTCACAATCACACAGTCACATTGTGAAAGTTCTATCATTATACAATCATCTTCAAGAAACATGGCTACTGGAACACATCTTCACATTTTCAGGCAGTTCCTTCCAGCCTCTCCACTACATCTTGACTAACAAGGTGATATCTATTTAATGCATAAGAATAACCTCCAGGATAATCTCTCGACTCTGTTTGGAATCTCTCAGCCGTTGACACTTTATTTTGTTTGCTTCACTCTTCCTCCTTTTGGCCAAGAAGGTTTTCTCAATCCCCTGATGCTGAGTCTCAACTCATTCTAGGGGTTCTCATCTAGGAATGAGTCTCTGCTCATTCCAGGATTTCTGTCCCAGGTTGCCAGGAAGGTCCACACCCCTGGTAGTCATGTCCCACGTAGACAGGGGGAAGGTGGTGAGTTTGCTTGTTGTGTTGGCTGGAGAGAGACTGCCAAGGTTTGTTGACATTGATACATATTTATGTATATGTATGATAAAGTGCCTGTATGTAGTTATATATTTATACGTTTGTTTGAGATACCTCATCAGAGGTATAAAATTTGCATGAATTGTGGCACCCTCTCTGTTCTGTTCTTCTCAGTCTACTTAGTTCTTATGTTAAGCCCCTATTTGCACTTTAAAAACTTTTTAAGTATTTAGTTTAAGTTGAATAACCATATAAATCCTTCTAAAGTTCAAAAATTGTGCTAAATTAACATTGATTTTATTTAGAATAGTTTAGCTAATATTCCTTAGAAAATGCCATTTACTTGCAAATTGCCATCTGTTGCATCCTTCTACCTGATTTCAAGGAGGCACTCTTCACTTATTTTCCCCTCCAGAAAAAATTCCTTCCTCTTCAGGTTTAAGCTCCCCCCCCCCCACACACACACCTGTAGCAATGGATGCTGCTTTTCAGGCCTTTGTTTAGAAAAAGTACTTGAAAATTCTGTGGAAAAACAGTTATGTTATTGGTAGGTGATTCTGGCTGAGCCTTCATCAAGTTTCCAACAAGAAAAATTATGGTTCCCTCTGGTCAGCTTAGCTAATAGCAGACCAGCTAGAACAATTGCTTAATTGCACGTTCTCCAAAGAAGTGACAAAACGGCTGCTAAGAAAGTTGGGATGGGCGAGGAGAAGAGATATGTAAGGAAAGTTGTAATCAGAACATTAGAAGACAGAAAGTATCTTGTTCTATGAAAGTATCCATGAATTGTGATAATCATAAATCCTGGAAGAGTGGGGAATGAAGCCTGAAATGTTGGGAACAGATTAAACTGTCATTGCCTATTAAGTTTGTGTGCTAAGCATGCCTGTTTATAATGCAAATGTGTTTATTTTTAGTGGAAATTGCCACATTAACAAGAGAGAATGGAAAGACAGTAATCAGAGTTCTCAAACAAAAAGAAGTGGAACAGTTGATCAAAAAGCATGAGGAAGAAGAAGCTAAAGCTGAGCGTGAGAAGAAAGAAAAAGAACAGAAAGAAAAGGACAAATAGAAGACAAAATCAGGGATTTTCTAACTCATTTGGGGCATCATTTCAGTGTAAAAATTGTCCTGATCTACACTAAGAGAGCTTTGACTTTTTAAAAAAACTTGGGTAGTGGGGAAATAGGACATGATATACTGAATGAGTCCTTGTGATTCCAGTCCAGTTGAATTCTTTATTGTAATGATGATAATTACTTTTCATGGACATTTTGTTTGTTTGTTTGTTTGTTTTTGGAATAAAACTTAGAAAGTATGGTAATGGTGTGTTTACTGTTAAAGAAGAAATTCTTTGTAGCAATAATTGTTAAGATACCAGGATTAAAAGGGCTCTTACCCTCTTTTTACTGTGGCAGCCCTTGCAGCTACTTTTTTTCTTTGTATGCTGTATGGCAGGGGTCATATTCTTTTTCCGTGTGAGTATCCCCTTATTGCAGCACCATTTGACCATCTGTTGAATTTCTTTGTTTTTGTTTGTTTACTTTTGGGAAGTGCATGGCTGAGAATTGAACCCTGGTCTTCCACATGACAGGCAGGAATTCTGTCACTGAACTACCCTCACACCCCCCTTGCAGTTACTTTTAAATAAGGTGCTAAAACTGAAGGGAATATAAACATAAAATGAGAAAGATGGAAATTGTATGTCGAAGGTTTCCTTTGCTGTCCTCCCCCACCATCTTGGAAAGTCATATGTAGCCTAATCCAGCAAAGCAGAGAGCTACCCTTCCCCTAGGCCTCTGCTAGGATATCCGATGAGACTCATCCAGTGAAGAAGTAAAACATCCTCAAGTTAGTTGTCGCCAGCTCTTGTTACTGAGTGGTATTTGTAAGACTGGTAGTTATACATAAAATATATACACGCATGTGTGCATGCATGGGTACACATAAACACAAATGACTATAATAAAACATGGTGGTATAATTAATAAAATGAAGTCCCATGTACCTACTGCCCAGTTTTAGAAACAATACTTTTTTTTAATGCAGTTTTATTGAGATATATTTACATGCCATACAAACCATCTGAAATATACAATCACTGGCTCACAGTATCATCACATAGTTGTGCATACATCCCCATGATCAAATTTAGAATATTTTCATTACTCCAGGAAAAAAAACCCACATCCTCCCATATTCTTATCCCCGTCTATTGGCCCATAGTCTTGGCGTGGTACATTTGTTACTGCTGATGAAGGAATATTGAAATTACTGTTAACTATCGTCTATAGCTTGCAATAGGTAACATTTCCCCCTTGTGTCCCTCTATTATTAACTCATTCTAATAGTCTAGTTACTTGTTCTAGTTCATGAAATAATTTTTTTTGTATTTGTACAGTTAATCACAGATGTCCACCACAAGATTCACTGTGTTACACATTCCCGTGTTTTAACCCCCAGTGTTACTTCTGGCAGCATTCATGACTTTGAACTTCCCCTTCACCATTCGGCACTGGTAATTATTCTCACAATAATGTGCAACTGTCAACTGTATTTCCAAACATTTAAGTTCAAACTAGTAAACATTCTGCACGATAAGTAGCCACTCCCCATTCTTAAGCCTCCATCTATGCCAGTAATTTATATTCTATATTTTTTGTCTATGAGTTTACATAATATAATTAGTTCCTATCAGTGAGATCATACGATATTTGTCCTTTTGTGTCTGGCTTATTCTTGAGTCAGTGTAGGTTTGTATGTTTCTAGGGAGTTGTCCATTTCACATAAATTGTCTAGTCTGTTGGCATGTAGAATTCTCCCCTCCTCAGTATTTGACAAGCTGATCGATATGTGTCTTGGAGTGAGTCAGTTTGGATTTATTCTGTTGTTGGGCTTTTTGGATTTGCATTTGTATGTTTTTTATAAGGGTTAAGAAATTTTTAGCCATTATTTCTTTCAAATATTCTTTCTGACCCTTTTCCCATCCTTTCTCCTGCTAGGACACCCATGATGCAAATGTGTGTGTGCTTTGTGTTGTCAGTCATTTCCCTTAGACCAAATTTTTCCTCTAAGTTTTCCATTTTTTTTCTCCATTTGTTCTTTTGTCTGTTTGAATTGTGGTTGCTCCGTCTTCTAGCTCAGTGATTCTTCTGCTTCTTCAAATCTGCTGTTGTGTGTCTCCAATATATTTTTAATTTCATCTACAGTGCCTTTTATTTCCATAATGTGGTATTTTTCTATGTATTCTTTCAAACCCTTCCTTATGCTCTACTAGTGTCTTCTTAATATCTTCTATCTCTTTATATGCATTTTCCTTCATTTTGAATTGATTGAGATTTGTTTGAACATCTTTAATTAGTTGTTCCAGATTCTGTGTTTCTTCTGACTTTTTGATTTGTGCCTTTGACTGGGTCATTTCTTCTCGAGTTTTAAGTGTGCCTTGTAATTTTCTTTTTGCTGATACCTGGTGATCTGATTATCTTGATGGGTCTATTCTGAAGGTCAGTGTCTCTCTCTTGTCAAGAATGTGGTCGTTGCCTGGGTGTGTACCGGGGCACCGCTTTGACAATTGGGTGGGTACCTCTGCATGGGGTGCAGACCAGCTCCCGCGGGCCTGGGATCGGGCTGGAGGGGCTGGAGAAGCGGAGCGGCCCTGCAGCGCCCTGCACTTTCCGGCCCGCCCAGCAGATGGCGCGCCGCACTTACCAACTCGTCCTCAGAGGCAGCTTTCCTCAGTTTACCTACTCGTCCCCAGAAGCCCAGCAGCGTCTGACCCACGAGGCTGAACCTGCGGGTTCCTGTGCTCTCACTTGGTTCAATATGGGGCTGCGCTCCCCCCGTCACCTGGGGTGGAGGACCCCCCCTGCCGCCCCGTCTGCGGCTTCGGGCCGCTGTTCCTTTCTCCGCTTGGGGCGCAGCACGCCCCGGGGCTGTGACAAGCCTTGCCCCCGTTTGCGCGGGCGCTTCCGCCCCCAGCGACCTGGGCCTGGCGGGGCGCTCCTCTGTCTCCCGGGCCCCCAACGCTGGATTTGGGCTCAGCCTCGAGACTTGCTGCCTTAGGGAGAGACTGGATTTGGGCTCAGCCTGAGACCCCGCCGTCCGCTCCCAGACGCTCCGGCTTGGAAGCTCCTCCCGGCTGCCCTTTCATATCCGCCCTCCTCAGGGGCCTGAGGCCGGCCCTGGGCCCCTGGGGCTGGGCTGCGGTGGGTGGGTGGGTGGGGGGGGGTTGCAGTCTGTGTCCCTGGTGGGGGCGGGGCCCCGGCTGCGCGACTGCGCATGTCCCGAGTGGGGTGGGGGGCTCAGGCGGGACGTCTCCCACCTCGTATTTGTCCCTTTCTTCCGTCTTCACCTTCCTCCAGAGTCTGAACAAGTTACCCAGCCCCGTGAAGCCTCCGGTGTGTCCCTGTCAGGGGTCGTTCCTGTCTTCTCCATCCCGGAGAGAAACCGCCATCCTGAGTCGTGTATCATCTTCGCGTGGTTCCACAGCTCTCCCATGTCCGTTCTGTCCCCCCACCACCCCCTTCCGCACTGTCCCTCAGGTTTGTCACTCATAGAAGAGGCGGGCACAGGCCTCAGGTCAGCCGCAGTGATTGGCTGGAGAATCGATGCGTGGGCCGACCCAAGCCAGGATTGACGGGTGGGTGGAGCAAACAATGCCGAGATCCTGCAGTCGGGCCTGCCCGCAGCCCGCAGCCCGCAGCCCATGCTGGGGGGAAGATGGACAAAAGGAGAAATTGCGGCCACAGAGAGGAATGTGGGACGAAGGGATCAGTTCATTTTCGGCCGAAGGCGCGCCACCTTTTGGTTTTGCTTGACCCAAACTGCTAAACTCGTCACTTTAACAGAGTCCTCTTTGCTAGATGTGATATAGAGCAGTGCCACTTAAAGTGTGGACTGGGCAGTTTCGGCATCACCTGGGAATTTGTTAGAAATGCACATTCTCAGATCCTATCCCAGACCTCCTGCACAAAGAAACCTCTGGGGGCAGGGCCCAGCCATCTGTTTTAACAAGCCGGGGATTCTTACAGTACAGTCTGGAAGCACTTTGCTGCACTCCATACCAATTAAATCAACCTCTGGAGGTGGAACCAGGCATGAGCATCTTTTTTCAAACTGCGCAGGTGATTCCAATGGGCAGCCGGGAGTACCAGTGGCCTTGAGCCAGACCTTCCTGGATCACAGCTGTTGTCAAGCAATAAGATTTGGGATTCCAGTTCAGTCCTTCTCTGTATGTGCTCTTAATGAACAACCGGTTGAATCTTGCAATTTTCTGTGCACACCTCGTGTGGTGTTCAGGCTATTTCCAAGCCACCCTGACAGTGCTTTTTTTTGAACATGTAGACATAAACATTTTTTTTTTAATTAACGGAAAAAAAGAAATTAACCCAACATTTAGAAAACATACCATTCTACATATGCAATCAGTAATTCTTAACATCATCACATAGATGCATGATCATCGTTTCTGAGTACATTTGCATCGGTTTAGAAGAACTAGCAACACAACAGAAAAAGATATAGAATGTTAATATAGAGAAAAAAATAAATAATAATAATAGTAAAAAAAAAAACAACCTATAGCTCAGATGCAGCTTCATTCAGTGTTTTAACATGATTACTTTACAATTAGGTATTATTGTGCTGTCCATTTTTGAGTTTTTGTATCTAGTCCTGTTGCACAGTCTGTATCCGTTCAGCTCCAATTACCCATTATCTTACCCTATTTCTAACTCCTGCTGGACTCTGTTACCAATGACATATTCCAAGTTTATTCTCGAATGTCCGTTCACATCAGTGGGACCATACAGTATTTGTCCTTTAGTTTTTGGCTAGACTCACTCAGCATAATGTTCTCTAGGTCCATCCATGTTATACATGCTTCCTAAGTTTATCCTGTCTTAAAGCTGCATAACATTCCATCGTATGTATGTATATACCACAGTTTGTTTAGCCACTCTTCTGTTGATGGACATTTTGGCTGTTTCCATCTCTTTGCAATTGTAAATAACGCTGCTATAAACATTGGTGTGCAAATGTCCGTTTGTGTCTTTGCCCTTAAGTCCTTTGAGTAGATACCTAGCAATGGTATTGCTGGGTCGTATGGCAATTCTATATTCAGCTTTTTGAGGAACCGCCAAACTGCCTTCCACAGTGGTTGCACCCTTTGACATTCCCACCAACAGTGGATAAGTGTGCCTCTTTCTCCGCATCCTCTCCAGCACTTGTCATTTTCTGTTTTGTTGATAATGGCCATTCTGGTGGGTGTGAGATGATATCTCATTGTGGTTTTGATTTGCATTTCTCTAATGGCCAGGGACATTGAGCATCTCTTCATGTGTCTTTTGGCCATTTGTATTTCCTCCTCTGAGAGGTGTCTATTCAAGTCTTTTTCCCATTTTGTAATTGGGTTGGCTATCTTTTTGTTGTTGAGTTGAACAATCTCATTATAAATTCTGGATACTAGACCTTTATCTGATATGTCGTTTCCAAATATTGATTCCAATTGTGTAGGCTGTCTTTCTACTTTCTTGATGAAGTTCTTTGATGCACAAAAGTGTTTAATTTTGAGGAGTTCCCATTTATTTATTCCCTTCTTCAGTGCTCTTGCTTTAGGTGTAAGGTCCATAAAACCGCCTCCAATTGTAAGATTCATAAGATATCTCCCAACATTTTCCTCTAACTGTTCTATGGTCTTAGACCTAATGTTTAGATCTTTGATCCATTTTGAGTTAACTTTTGTGTAGGGTGTGAGATATGGGTCTTCTTTCATTCTTTTGCATATGGATATCCAGTTCTCTAGGCACCATTTATTGAAGAGACTGTTCTGTCCCAGGTGAGTTGGCTTGACTGCCTTATCAAAGATCAAATGTCCATAGATGAGAGGGTCTATACCTGAGCACTCTATTCGATTCCATTGGTCGATATATCTATCTTTATGCCAATACCATGCTGTTTTGACCACTGTGGCTTCATAATATGCCTTAAAGTCAGGCAGTGCAAGACCTCCAGCTTCGTTTTTTTTCCTCAAGATGTTTTTAGCAATTCGGGGCACCCTGCCCTTCCAGATAAATTTGCTTATTGGTTTTTCTATTTCTGAAAAATACGTTGTTGGGATTTTGATTGGTATTGCATTGAATCTGTAAATCAATTTAGGTAGGATTGACATCTTAACTATATTTAGTCTTCCAATCCATGAACACGGTATGCCCTTCCATCTATTTAGGTCTTCTGTGATTTCTTTTAGCAGTTTTTTGTAGTTTTCTTTATATAGGTTTTTTGTCTCTTTAGTTAAATTGATTCCTAGGTATTTTATTCTTTTAGTTGCAATTGTAAATGGGATTCGTTTCTTGATTTCCCCCTCCGCTTGTTCATTGCTAGTGTATAGAAATGCTACAGATTTTTGAATGTTGATCTTGTAACCTGCTACTTTGCTGTACTCATTTATTAGCTCTAGTAGTTTTGTTGTGGATTTTTCTGGGTTTTCGACGTATATTATCATATCATCTGCAAACAGTGATAGTTTTACTTCTTCCTTTCCAATTTTGATGCCTTGTATTTCTTTTTCTTGTCTAATTGCTCTGGCTAGAACCTCCAACACAATGTTGAATAATAGTGGTGATAGTGGACATCCTTGTCTTGTTCCTGATCTTAGGGGGAACGTTTTCAATTTTTCCCCATTAAGGATGATATTAGCTGTGGGTTTTTCATATATTCCCTCTATCATTTTAAGGAAGTTCCCTTGTATTCCTATCCTTTGAAGTGTTTTCAACAGGAAAGGATGTTGAATCTTGTCAAATGCCTTCTCTGCATCAATTGATATGATCATGTGATTTTTCTGCTTTGATTTGTTGATATGGTGTATTACATTAATTGATTTTCTTATGTTGAACCATCCTTGCATACCTGGGATGAATCCTACTTGGTCATGATGAATAATTCTTTTAATGTGTTGTTGGATACGATTTGCTAGAATTTTATTGAGGATTTTTGCATCTATATTCATTAGAGAGATCGGTCTGTAGTTTTCTTTTCTTGTAATATCTTTGCCTGGTTTTGGTATGAGGGTAATGTTGGCGTCATAGAATGAATTAGGTAGTTTTCCCTCCACTTTAATTTTTTTGAAGAGTTTGAGGAGAGTTGGTACTAATTCTTTCTGGAATGTTTGATAGAATTCACATGTGAAGCCGTCTGGTCCTGGACTTTTCTTTTTAGGAAGCTTTTGATTGACTGCTTCAATTTCTTTACTTGTGATTGGTTTGTTGAGGTCATCTATGTCTTCTTGAGTCAAAGTTGGTTGTTCATGTCTTTCCAGGAACCCGTCCATTTCCTCTAAATTGTTGTATTTATTAGCGTAAAGTTGTTCATAGTATCCTGTTATTACCTCCTTTATTTCTGTGAGGTCAGTAGTTATGTCTCCTCTTCCATTTCTGATCTTATTTATTTGCATCCTCTCTCTTCTTCTTTTTGTCAATCTTGCTAAGGGCCCATCAATCTTATTGATTTTCTCATAGAACCAACTTCTGGCCTTATTGATTTTCTCTATTGTTTTCATGTTTTCAATTTCATTTATTTGTGCTCTAATCTTTGTTATTTCTTTCCTTTTGCTTGCTTTGGGGTTAGCTTGCTGTTCTTTCTCCAGTTCTTCCAAATGGATAGTTAATTCCTGAATTTTTGCCTTTTCTTCTTTTCTGATATAGGCATTTAGAGCAATAAATTTCCCTCTTAGCACTGCCTTTGCTGCGTCCCATAAGTTTTGATATGTTGTGTTTTCATTTTCATTCACCTCGAGGTATTTGCTAATTTCTCTTGTAATTTCTTCTTTGACCCAGTCGTTGTTTAGGAGTGTGTTGTTGAGCCTCCACGTATTTGTGAATTTTCTGGCACTCTGCCTATTATTGATTTCCAACATCATTCCTTTATGGTCCGAGAAAGTGTTGTGTAAGATTTCAATCTTTTTAAATTTGTTAAGACTTGCTTTGTGACCCAGCATATGGTCTATCTTTGAGAATGATCCATGAGCACTTGAGAAAAAGGTGTATCCTGCTGTTGTGGGATGTAATGTCCTATAAATGTCTATTAAGTCTAGTTCATTTATAGTAATATTCAGATTCTCTATTTCTTTGTTGATCCTCTGTCTAGATGTTCTGTCCATTGATGAGAGTGGTGAGTTGAAGTCTCCAACTATTATGGTATATGAGTCTATTTCCCTTTTCAGTGTTTGCAGTATATTCCTCACGTATTTTGGGGCATTCTGATTCGGTGCATAAATATTTATGATTGTTATGTCTTCTTGTTTAATTGTTCCTTTTATTAGTATATAGTGTCCTTCTTTGTCTCTTTTAACTGTTTTACATTTGAAGTCTAATTTGTTGGATATTAGTATAGCCACTCCTGCTCTTTTCTGGTTGTTATTTGCATGAAATATCTTTTCCCAACCTTTCACTTTCAACCTATGTTTATCCTTGGGTCTAAGATGTGTTTCCTGTAGACAGCATATAGAAGGATCCTGTTTTTTAATCCATTCTGCCAATCTATGTCTTTTGATTGGGGAATTCAGTCCATTGACATTTAGTGTTATTACTGTTTGGATAATATTTTCCTCTACCATTTTGCCTTTTGTATTATATATATCATATCTGATTTTCCTTCTTTCTACACTTTTTTCCATATCTCTCTCTTCTGTCTTTTTGTATCTGACTCTAGTGCTCCCTTTAGTATTTCTTGCAGAGCTGGTCTCTTGGTCACAAATTCTTTCAGTGACTTTTTGTCTGAGAATGTTTTAATTTCTCCCTCATTTTTGAAGGATAGTTTTGCTGGATATAAGAGTTTTGGTTGGCAGTTTTTCTCTTTTAGTATTTTAAATATATCATCCCACTGTCTTCTAGCTTCCATGGTTTCTGCTGAGAAATCTACACATAGTCTTATTGGGTTTCCCTTGTATGTAATGGATTGTTTTTCTCTTGCTGCTTTCAAGATCTTCTCTTTCTCTTTGATCTCTGACATTCTAACTAGTAAGTGTCTTGGAGAATGCCTATTTGGGTCTAATCTCTTTGGGGTGCGCTGCACTTCTTGGATCTGTAATTTTAGGTCTTTCATAAGAGTTGGGAAATTTTCAGTGATAATTTCTTCCATTAGTTTTTCTCCTCCTTTTCCCTTCTCTTCTCCTTCTGGGACACCCACAACACGTATATTTGTGCGGTTCATATTGTCCTTGAGTTCCCTGATACCCTGTTCAAATTTTTCCATTCTTTTCCCTATAGTTTCTGTTTCTTTTTGGAATTCAGATGTTCCATCCTCCAAATCACTAATTCTATCTTCTGTCTCTTTAAATCTATCATTGTAGCTATCCATTATTTTTTCTATGTTTGCTACTTTATCCTTCACTTCCATAAGTTCTGCGATTTGTTTTTTCAGTTTTTCTATTTCTTCTTTATGTTCAGCCCATGTCCTCTTCATGTCCTCCCTCAATTTATCGATTTCATTTTTGAAGAGGTTTTCCATTTCTGTTCGTATATTCAGCATTAGTTGTCTCAGCTCTTGTGTCTCATTTGAGCTATTGGTTTGTTCCTTTGACTGAGCCATATTCTCAATCTTTTGAGCGTGGACAGTTATCTTCTGCTGCTGGCATCTGGGCATTTATTCAGATTTCTCTTGGTGTTGGACCCAGCAAGGTTGTAAGATTTTTCTGTGAAATCTCTGGGATCTGTTTTTCTTATCTTGCCCAGTACGTGGCGCACATGGCACACGTTTGTCTCAAGTGTTTGGAATGGGTCTCCCCCAGTCACCGATCTCCGTGGCCTGGGGATTTCGGATCCAATTCTCTCCGTTGGTTCAGGGGCTGCGCGTGGTGGGGACGTCAGCTGCCGCGGCTTGCGGGGACCCTGTGGCTGGTTGCGGGCCGCAGCAGGCCGGGGGGATTCCCCTCCCGTGGGGGAGGGCTACTGCGGCTTGGATAGCCCTCCTATCCGAGACTTGTATCCGCGGACTCGAAGCAGAGACTCGAAGCCGCCTGCAAAAGAGGTGTGCCGCCTGCCTCGGCTTGGGAAACTTGCTTCTCCAATACTCTCAGCCAGCCCGGAAAGGAGGGAGGGAGTAGGTCGGACCACCGCAGCTGCCGCTGATCGGGAAATCACGTGCCACTCGGGGGTCTCACCGCAGCCAAGTCTCGCAGGCAGTCTAGCCAGCCCAGACTTTGGATAGCCCTCTGATCTGAGATTCGTAGCCGCGGACTCAAAGCCGAGACTCGAAGCCGCCTGCAAAAGAAGGGCGCTGCCTGCCTCGGCTTGGGAAACTTGCTTCTCCGATACTCTCAGCCGGCCCGGGAAGGAGGGAGGGATTAGCTCGGACCGCCGCAGCTGCGGCTGCTCGGCAAATCACGCGCTGCTCGGGGGGTCTCGCCGCAGCCAAGAGTCGCAGTCAGACTTGCCAGCCCCGACTTTGGATAGCCCTCTGATCCGAGACTCGTAGCTGCGGACTCGAAGCCGAGACTCAAAGCCGCCCGCAAAAGTGTGGTGCTGGCCGCCTTGGCTGGGAAGCTTGTCTCTCCGAGTCTCTCAGCCAGCCCGGGAAGGAGGGAGGGATTAGCTCGGACCGCCGCAGCTGCGGCTGCTCGAGAAATCGCCCGCCGCTCGGGGATCTCACTCACCGCAGCCGAGTTTCACAGTCAGACTAACCAGCCCAGACTGGGTTACGCTGTGTGTCCATTCCCTGCTGTAGCCCCGGGAGCTGTTCTGTACTGTTTCTGTTCACCTATTAGTTGATTTGGAGTCGGAGGAACTAAGACGCATGTACCTTACTAAGACGCCATCTTGGATCCCGGCCTGGTAACACTCTTGTCCTCAGAGGATTTGCATTACAACCAGGGAGGGGGTGGGGAGTGTCAGTGTGGTAAGTCCAAGTGTGTGGAAGATAGAAGGGTCCTTAAGCCAGGGTCCATGGCTTATTCTGGACCTTTCTATGAGAAGTGGTTGATTTCACATATTAATTTTATAATAATATTAACATATATACATCCTGTATTGATTCCAGCATAGATGCCTGTTTGATTTGGACTTCTGTGTCTATGATAGTATTCATAATCATGCTGGGGCATGTGTGGAGCAGAGCTGTCTCTCATGCAATTTTACTTGTAAAGGTGCAAATCCAAGTATAAACTTTAGGCCAAAATTGTGTATAGATAGATAAATAGACTGATATATGGACAGGTATCTATAAAATATCTTTATCTGTCTGTCCTCTCTCTCCCACTCATCTGTTTGTCTGTCTGCCTATCTGTTTATATCTATCTATCAATC